>NC_084471.1:56740215-57043246 GCF_027409185.1 Cynocephalus volans | reverse complement strand
TAAATTTAACATGTGCAATTTGCTTCTGTACTAATAAAAATGAGAAAACATAACTAATGCCATTTTAAGTAAGGCAGCTTCTAAGTGGATATGCAGAGGCCAGGCAAGTCAAGGCAGGCCCAGGCACGCTAAATTCCGGGAAGGGAGTAATCACCACCCGGTTCCAGGAACTGACCAGTTCCTTATCAAGAGGCCACCTGGCCACAAGGAAGATAAACGATTGGGAAATACACTATTCCTTATCGGTGTGCCAGCCCACTAAAGCCCACCAATAAATCCAAAGGTCACCTCTGATAACCTGTAAACGGTAAACAACTCATCCTTTTGCCAAAGTCTGTCTAAAAAACTGTATAAAAAGTGCTTGTGTTAAGAACTTGGGGTCACTCCTGTCCAGGAAACTGAGTGACCCCAGCATGCTGGAATAAACGCCTCTTGTTTGATTGCAGCGGTCTCTGTCTCATGGTCTTTGTGAGGTGAGCCATCCCGACGTGTGGGATTTGTGCATGGTGCACAAGTCTTACAGGGTCACTTGGAGTATGTGAGTACCAGTGGAGTCAGGAAGGAGGCTGAAGTTTCCTCATCATGAGGAGAGGACACACCCCAAATTCCACCAGCTGCAGAACTTTAACAGGAGGTCCATCAAGGCCTTCATAGAGAGGCCAGGAGACATAAATTACAGCTCAACCAGAGGACGGTGGGAACCGGCAGAGAAGGATAAAGAGCCAGCAGAGGAAATTCCCCCTTTCCCAAAACCTCATGGCCTATAGGCTTCCATCTGAACCCAGGCATCATAATGGGAAGGAGCTGGGGGAGGAGGATTCTTTAAGGGGATGGAAGTATTCTTGATAGGAAATTTGAATTTGAATGAATGGAATATTTACCTAAATGGCTGAGTTTATCCGATAAAATCAAAACATGTTATCAGCAGACATATTGTTAGGAAAAGGGTAAGAACTTTAAACTGCTGTTGTCCGGCATGTAGTTCCTAACACAGAGCCTCATCTACCACAAGCCTAAGATAATATTTGTTGGCAATTCAATAAAATAGCTTGAAATGAATTTCTAGACCTTGGAGGAAGCCAATTACTTTTGTTCAGACCGATTCTTTCTCCAGCCACAGAGACAAATATTTTGAAAAATCTCAATGTTGCTTTTGCACATCACATTCTTTGAGTCCATGTCAGGTGATCCACTCTGACATTAGGTAAAGGGCATTTCCTCATACACGACCCTTACATTACAGATAAGACTGCCGCAGGTATCACCAGTAGATTTAAAACAAAACACCAGACATCCCCGATGTAATAATGCTTAAAACACCTCACAGAACTAATGGGGCAATTTCAGAAGTATTAAAATTGAGGAGCTAACAAGACTAGTATTTTTTTTTCACTAAAAAAGATGCACTTATTATGACTATGCATTTTCACTTGCCATAGAGAGTGAATATACTGCCTGCTGATTCAATTTTTCTAGTTATGTTGTCCACTTCCCAGTGGCCGGTTTTTAAGCACTACTCAATTGATATTCAGGATGTTCTCTTACATCAGAGCAGCTAGGATTTTTACCTTCCTATATACTTTTCTATCATGAATTTCTTACCATGTGGTGTGGTTACAGAAGTGACTTTGGTAAACAGCTGTCCCTTAATGTTTGTATTTATTTCCTTTTCCCCTGGGTGTCTTGCCTTATCTGATTCCTCCCAATCCTACTGCAGACCTAGGGCTAGGTCTCACAGAGCCCTCCAGCCCGTTGTCCAGACTGGGTCACAAACCCTTCACACACAGCTCTACAAGCTCGGTACCAGGAAAAGGTCCTTGGAGCCATGGGTGAAGAGATAAGAGGCTGTATTCAGAGCTAAGAGCATTGGCCCTAACAGGGCTTCCTGGAGCATCCTCTAGAAGCTTCGCGCATCTGCACTGTTAGTCCTTTATACTCAAGTCCATAATACAAAAAAAAAAAAAAACCCAAAAACAACCCAGATGCATATGCACAATCACATTAGACCATAACGAGGAACCCCCGTGCACACGCGCATACCCACCTCAGATGCTTAGCAAGACTCCCAACAGCCTAGGGGCCCTGACCATTTTCCCCACACCCACAAATCTGCCACCTTGCTAATGGTGTTCTGTATGCAACAGTTGAAGCCAATCTGGAATTTCTAGAGCTCCTCTCTGTCCAGTAAATCAAAAGTTGAGATAGGATACACTTGGTTGCCATAGGGCACATGATTTTCAGCCCTGGCTGTTCATTAGAATCACCTGGGAAGCTTTGGAAATTACAGCTGATTATAACGTGCAGCCGGGGATGATTTGAGAACCATGGTCAAGATGGATCTACTGCAAGTAGAAATCTGCAGGACAGGAGTCACTGAGTTGCAGAGGAAGACAACCCCATTCGTCTTCCTTCCTCCAATGGATATCTTTCTCATTGCACTTCTTCACTGTGCCCCACAGTTTTCTGGATAAAGAACATGACCCTAATGTGCGCCTTTGTGTGTATGTTTTCTCTGGGGCAGAGGAGGGAGGGATGGTGAAGAATGAGGGTGGAAAGAGTGCTGGAGTGAGCAGACACAACGTTACAGCGGCCACCTAGCATAGGCTGAAGCCACCGTCTTCCTACCCAACACCAGGGATGATCTCAAAGTGAGAGGAAAGTGTGCCAATCTGAAGAACCAGCAATAAAACAGAGAGACAGAAGGTCATTGTGACCTAGCAGGTGGGGGGAGTGGGGAGAGGCAGCCTGGAGTGAAGGAGGTCACCATGGGATGCAGTGGGGAAGTCTTTGAAGTGGTTCTCCTCCAAAACCTCCACAGGGCCCTGTGCAGATCATTACCTGGGGCATTGCAACTAGGAGCAGAAAGATAGCAGCTGCCACAGGTTGCAAAGGAAAGCTCCAGAGGCCTGATTGGGAGATGAAGGTGAGTGTCCGGCCCCTGAGTCCCCTGATCTCACCCCTTTCTCCACCCCCGACACACCATAGTAAGGGCATGAGAGTTTTTAGAAAAGAGCAATGAGTGGATAAGAATAGAGAGGTTCTCTGAGGGGGAAACCACCTCTCCTCACTGGCCACTTAAAGTCACCAGGGGTGGATGAGCTGGGAACTGAGCTTTGCAGCCCCACCCCACTGCCAGCCCAAGAGGCTGACACCCCCAGGGGAGAATGAGTTCTCAGGAATAATAACCAGACAAATGAGGAACACAGTTGCTTTCTAGAGGAGATAACAAATGAACTGTTTATGCTGGATGAGACAGAATTATTGAAACAGAGCAGGTAAAAATTCAAAATGAATGTAATAAATTTCCCTCAAGAGGTAAAAGAGAAATAGGAATATGCAGTTATGCAGAAGAGCCAATTGGAAATAATGGGAATGAAATATATTATAGTAGAAATAAAGAACTGAAAAGATGGCCTAAATATTAGAGAGAATAAAGTTCCAGTATGTTAGTGAGCTTGTCAAAGAATTCTCCAAGATGGCATCAGAAGGAAAAAAGACATTTCCTTAAGTAAGAGTTAACAAACAGGGCAGTGAAAGAGAAACTATGTAGATCTATACCTTATAATATAGGAAATATGTGAAGAAATTAGGAGCCAAGTTTTCCTGGGGTTAAATGAAATATAAAAAAGAACACCTAACACAAGCAGATTATTGTGAAATTTGAAAACATCAAAGAGAAAATTCCAAAGAGAAAGAGCAAAACACTTATAAAGAAAATAGAATAATATTAGTATAAAACTTTGTAACAGAGAAGCAGGAAAGAGAAAGATAATGAAGTAAAATTTTCTAGGTGTTGAAAAAGAAAAACATTGAACTTAGAATTTTGTTTTTAGTTAAACAATAATTTAAATGTGAATTGCTATAAAGATATTCTCAGACATATCAGCCTCAGAAGGTCTTCCATGCAAAGATGAAAGCATTTTTGTAGGAAGTGTAACAGTAGAAATAAAGTAATCCAGGAAGAATCTGTGCAATATATGGGAAGGAGAGGATGAATAAATAATTTCATGAAGATTATCAGGATCCACAAAGTATATTCATGACATTCCAGAACTATCAGTAAGACAGAGTGTTGAGGGTGGCGGTGGGGAGAGACTAAGTATGCTAAAGCACCTGTCTTTTTGGTGGGAAGACAGAGGTGTTTAAGAAATTGAGCTTCAGACAAGTAGAAGATAATGTTATCTCTCCAAAGGAAGATAGGAAAGAAGAAAACATGAAAAATAAAAATAAAAATCATATGATAGAAGTAAGTCCTAGCATAATGGTAATAATACAAAGCACAATAATGGTTTAAAACACAGAGGGTTTCAGATCATAAAAATAAAATAAAATAAAGGACTAGCAGTAAAATGTACACAGAATATTGAAATAAATGGATTGAAAAAAGACGTAGAAAATATGAGTAGCAATTTTGTGCCCAAGTAAAATTCTAGGGTAAAAAAAATGTAAAAACAATGACTCATGAATGGTTAAAAAGTATAAGAATATACAAATATCATTAATATTCTTAAAATGCATAAGTCGTAACTACTGGAAGAAAGAGATAAACCAATAATTGTAGTTAAGATTTCAACAAATTCCTCTTAGAAGCTGATAAGCAATCAAATAAAATATAAGCAAAGACAGAAAATGTTTGGATAACACATTGAGTTGGAATTAATAGATCTACGTAGACACTTATACATCTTTTGTTTTTGTGCACACATGGAACAATCACAAAGAATGGATGTATACAAATCCACAGGGACTTATCAATAATATCCAAAGAATGAACATTATACAGATTGTATTCTCTAACTACAATTCAATAAAATTAGAATCTAATAGGAAAAGGATAGTTAATAAAGTTGCACAAATCTGAAAACAAAACAAGACAGAAACAAAATAATACTGTAGAACTGAGTAAAAGACAAAACCATTAGTGAAATAATGAAAATTAGGATCAAATGACAATGAAAGCAGTGCATGTCAAACTGTGGGACCAAGCTGGAGCCGCGCTCACAAGGAAAATTATGTAGCTTTTAATAAATCATTCTTTGCAAGGATTAATAAGATGAATAAATCTCTTGCAAGACCAATCTATTAAAAACAAACAAAAAATACAGATGAAAAGAGGAAATAACTATGCAAAACAAATAACTAAACTTTAATTAGAAAATACAGACATCTATTTGCAAACAAATATTACAGCTGGACTAAATAGAAAAATTTATAGAGAAATAGAAAATTTTGTTTTTCAATAATAAATAGGAAATTATTTCTATTGAATTATAATACACTTCCACTATATTTTTGAGGAATTCCACAAACTCATTCTAAAAGGTATATGGGAGAATAAATGTTCATGAAAAGTTAATTTTGAAAATAAAGAGCAAAGTGGGGAGGTTTACCAGTTAAGGGACAGTACAAAATCATACAAATAAAAACAGTATGATACTAGTTGAGGAACAGAACAGTAAACTAGTGGAAGAGAATGGATATTTCATAATGGTTACATGTATATTCGGGTACTTATAATTCAATAAAGATGATCCCACAACAATGGAGAAGTCTGGCTTATTTAGTAAATGGGGTTGGGAAATGTAGAAAATTAGGCTAAATTCTTCTCCTGATATTACATTTTAAAAGTAGACTCCAGATGAATCCAGACGAATTAATGACTCAAATGTGAAAGGTAAAATTACATACCTAATAGAAGGACGATGTAATAGAGAATCTATATGACCTAGGGAGTGGGAAAGACTTCTTAAACCTGACCCCAAAAGCACACACCATAAGGTAAAACAATGAATAAGTTTAACTACATAAAAATTATTTGTTTTACATAAATTACTGTAGAGAGATGTTAACAGATGGCAGACTAGAAGAATTTTTTCAAGTGTGTAAAATAAATAGGAACTAGTATCTCGAATAAACAGGGATCTCCTCCAAATCAAAGGCAAATTCTAGAAAAGCAGATAGAAAAATGTACAACATATATGAAGATAATACTTTATGGGGAGGGGATAGCTGACATGTACATGAACACATGCTCAAATTCAATAGTGATGGGAAAAATGCATATTTAAATATCTGTAAGATACCACTTTATTCCTATTTGAAAGACAAAAATTATAACATGAGTAATACCAAATGTTGTTCAAAACGTGGCTACATAGAAACTCTCATACCTTGTTGTGGAAGTGTATATGTTTATAGCCATTCTGGAAAGAAATACTAGAGAAATAAAGTATGTTTATACTGTAAGCCTAGTCATTACCCTCCTCAGTATGTATCCCAGAGAAATTCTTGCACAGATGCATTAGAGATGGATATGAGGATTTTTATCCCTATGGTATTTGCTATAGGAGGTTATAGGTGGCAGCCTAGTTGTCACTCACCATGGCAATATGGATACATAGAATGTGGTAGATGCATAGCATGGGATATTATGCAGATGTTAAAAGAGAAGCACCAGACGTACTAACAGCCAGATTGATCTTTAGAATAGTGTTGAATGACCACAGAAAGAAAGAGAAGAGACTTAAAGCTTAATATTATCTGTGAACATCGAAACACACACCTAACAGCAGCCACGCTAACACTACATAGTCTACTACGATATGTCGGGAGCCATATTTAACAATAGCCGCCATTTTTAACAAATAACAGCCATTTTATGTAAGCCTTTCTCTTCCTCCTCAGAAAAGCCCGCGCTCGCCAAGCCAACACCCCTCCCACCTCCTCTTCTCATACCACGCCACTATCACCCCCTGCCTTTCCGCCTATCATAAGCTGCCACACTCTGTGACAGCCCACCCCTTCTTCACTATGTATATAAGCAATCGCCTAACAATAAAATTTTGAGGCTTGATCGGAATCTTGTCTTGCCTCCATTCTGCGTGTCTCCTGTCTCTCCCCCTTTTCACCAGCTACAGGTAGTCCTCCTCGAGCCCACGTTCTTACATGTCCCGCAGGCCGGGACAACGATACATAAATATATAAGCACATATATCAAGCATCTTAGAGTGGGTGTCTATGTGAGGAAAGGAACCAAAGTGATACTTGAGAACAAAGGTGAGATTCATACTAACATAAAACAGGAAAGGGGACCTGTTGAGACTGATGATGATACTGTGCTGTGAATAGGGGTTTGTGAGTGAATAACTCAACTTTCTATGCCTGAAGTGAAAATGTTGAGAGAGAAAGAGAGACAGAGACAGAGACAAACAGAGAGAATAATTTACATATTTTGAAGACTTATTTTACTTTGTTGCAGAAAATAAAACCGGAGTCCCTGTGCAGAAATTAGAGGGAGATCAATTTTAAATCAGTAAGAAGAAGCACTTGCTAATAATTATAGCTATCCCAATAGCCAGTTCACAGTAAAGAGTAAAGTAGCTGCTTTGGCCAAGTGGAGAACCTCTCCCAATGTGAATGTGCAGGGACGATTGCTGAAAGGGACTTCCAGAGGAATCCTTGCTGTGGGAGGGAAGATGAGCTTGGTAATTTCTTTGAGCCTCTCTAATTTTACAATCTATGAGGCCAACATATAAAATATGTATTACATCACTATAGTAATTCGATGCTTGCTTCTAACTAAGAAAAATATTTCCTTGAAGGCATTTCTTCTTCTTTTTTTATTTTTTGACAATTGACACATTTAAAGTTAATAACTTGCACTAATCTTTTCTGATATCATCCATCAAAAAGCCTTTTCTCATCATCACAAATAGACTCAGTTCCTATTTCATGTTTCCCAACTCACAGATTCTAATATGGCTTCCACATCACTCAGTAACTTATCTAAAGTCCATGTCTCTTCTCCTTGAGGGCACTGATTTCTCAGTCGTCTTTAGATCTTGGTGCTTGGAAAAGACCCAGTAGATAATTAGTGTTCAACACATATTTGTGAACCACTGCCCTCCTGTTCCCCTGCTCTCTTCTATGAAATCTCCTAACACTTATTTCACCTCTATAACAGGACTTTCCATGATCTTCTAATGCATGTGTACACATCCCTCATTCCTATTAGATTGCCAAGTCTTCAAGGGCAGTGATCAACTGTTATTTATTTGTGTATCATAGTACTGGACACACATTGAACACTCAATGAAATTGTGTTAAATGAACTAGTTAATAAGTGAATGAAAGGAAAAATGTTTATAGAAAACCACCATGACTTTTTAAATTATCAAGCCAATTGGCTTTGAATAGAGGGTAAAAAGGAGTTCATATATGACCTAGGTGAAATCTCAAATTAAAATAAAAGAATTTTAGATTTTTGCTTGAGTTCAATCCAAGAAAACAATTTGCCCTTTGCTCTCTGTCTGGGTAAATAGAAAGGTTAACAAGGATAGCTGCAAGGAATTTCAAATGATACTGGAAAAGATTGTATCACTTGAGTTATTGTGAAAATATGACTAGATGATCAGACAAGGCCTAGGCTTGGTGGGCTAGAAGCCAAAAGCCATAAAACAGGCAAATGGTTTCTCAACAGTAATTACTGTGCAAAGTAATTTTTATCAAGGGCATCATACAGCCTTCAATTATTTGAAAACCTGCCAAACCCTAAAATTAAGATATGTTCAAGCAATCTTCCATGCATTAAATAACTGGGTCAACAATACTTGGATAAAAATGTAAATGCTTACAGAAGTATCAGATTTTTTCCCTTATGAATTTTCTTCCCATCATAGGTGAAGGAATTTTGATTTTGAACTAGAAAATTTTCTGTCAAGCTAAGTTGGATAATATTTGTTGGGATTAGAATTGCTACCTTAAACAGAAATGTGTTCTCATAGCATCGTAGTATAAAAGATATCTGGAAAAGATAATTTATTTGTCAGGAACATTTCTAATGGAATCACACTCAATAAACATACTAGCAAAATACTAAAATAAGACAAGCATAGATAATAGCAGGTCTATCCATTACTGAGCATTATAAAATGCCAGGAAAATCACTTATAATTCCATACTTAATTTTACAGTATTATGAAGAGAAAATTTTGTCAGGAGGGAAGATATTGATGACAAAGCTCCTTTTTCTCCTACCTGCATTCATTTAAGTCAGAATTTAACAAACAGTGCCATTTACTAGAAACGTGAATAATGAGTGTTTAAAGAGCTACTTTGACACATGAAAGCAAAGTAACGAAAGAGTGTAGACAATTTCCTATGCTTGGCTCAGAACACTCTTGTTCCATTTATTCTAATGTTCCCTTTTGTTTTTGAATTTTTTTTTTTTAAAGTTGCACATATTGTTTATAGCACTTAGGGTTCTATTTTAGTTGTGGAAGCTTCACAGAAAGCATTTGGTAACAGAAGATGGAGAAGGGTTGGTTATAAGAGAAATGACCTTGCTCTGCTTCATGAAGTGGTCCTTAACAGGAGGATTCTCATGCTGTCCTTTTGGTCGTGTAATACTGGTATCCTCCCAGCTGGAGTTTCTTCCACCTATTCGTGCACTATTCACACATCCATCCCCATTTATCTGTCAATCCAACATATACCTGTTGGGCTTTGATTATGGGCAAGATGTGTACACAGGGAGGGGAGCCAAGAAGAGGCTGCAAAGTGGGATGGGGTGGGTAGCATATTGGGGGGCAGGGGCCGGGACAAGCCTGGCCTCTGCAGCAGAGGGCCTGTGTCCAAATGCTCACTAGCTATGCAACCTTGAACAGGTTACGTAATCTCCTTGTGCTTGTTTCTTCATCTGTAAAACAATACCTCATAGATTACTGTGAGGATTAAATAGGTTAATGTACTTCAAAGCACTTAGGACAGTGCCAAGCACGTGGGAGGCACCTCAAGTGCATTAGTTATTATTTCCTGGAAGATCTTAAATAGTTTGCCAGTTTTTCCTCCTAAGGGCAGAAGGACAATTTTCTAGCCTCAATAAAGTGGTTTGTATTAAGGATAGATTAATTTCAAGGGGTAAAAGTGATGAAGCCTTTACCACACTTCTAAGCTGGAATTCTGTAATTCATGAGTTCCTGTGTTTCCCAGACACTCTTCAGGAGAGGAGCCTTCCAACCCCGAGCCTCAGTCTCCTGGAGTCTGATTCAGTCCTGATCAGAGCATCGGGGAGTGAGATCTCAAGGTAGTCTTCCCAACTTCTGCCTGCTGTGTGGCAGGGAAGGCACCCACCTGCCTGCTGAGCTTCAGCCTCCTTCCCCATAGCTCGGTAGACGTGACTGGACCACTGCCTCCTTCTTTCTCACTGGAATAGGAGCTCTAGACTAAACCTTGATTAGGTTGATTCTTCGTTTCGATGTTGCTAACTCTCTACCTTGGGAGGGATGGACTCTATTACTTAGTCCCTCAGCTTCAAACCAGGTTCTGCTGTAAACAGATAAAGTCCTGACATGACCAGCTTCTGCTATCCCTGTTGAGAAGCCTCTTCCATTTCTATGGTCCACACACTGGATTGGAGCCCCATGGTGCCAACATCAACCAAGACAGTCCCTCTTTGGAAACTGTGAACTAGATTTTTAGTAACGTTCTTCAAGGAGCATTCCTGCAAACTCACTTAGTTTCCTCAGCCTTGGTCTCAGGATAAACCCTCTGCCCATGTACACTGAAACCTCATCATAATACACTTAAAAACAAACAAACAAAAAATTATGTTGGGTTAAAATACTTTGATACTTTAGAAATTAAATGGATAGGTTATTAAATAGGCCACGTGACAGAGTATGAATTCAAGAAATTCTCCATGACTAGCTCAATGGATTAAATCTCACAAGTAGAATTTAATGAGTGTATTGAATATCTGGTCTTGCACTTGATTACTAAAAATCCAAGTACATAAGTACAGGGTTAAAGGATATACCTGTTAACAATACATATAAAAAATTTTGAAGTTTTATCTGCCAATAAATTTAATTCTAGTCTGGAGTGTGACTATATGGTAGGCTGAATAATGACCTCTGAAGATATTCAGGTCCTAATCCCTGGAACCTGTGAATGTTATTTTATATGGTAAAGGGGACTTTGCAGATGTGATTAAATTGAGGATCTTCAGATGGGGTGATTTCCTGGATTACCCAGGTGGAACTTAAATGTAATTCTTATCAGAAGTATCCTTATAAGAAGAAGGCAGAAGGAGAGTTGACTACAGAAAAAGGAAAACGTGTTGTGACAGCAGAAGCAGAAGGAGAAAAAGCAGTGTGACGTGAAGAAGGGGTCATAAGCCCAGGACTACAGGCAGCTTCCAGAAGCTGGAGAAGGCAAAGAAACAGAGCCTCCAGAAGGTACCAACCCTGCCAACACCTTGATTCAGCCCCATAAGACTCATTTTGGACTTCCATAGTTGTAAGAGGATCAATCTGTGTTCTTTTAAGCCTCTAAGTTTGTGGTAATTTGTTACCATAGCTACAGAAAGCTAATATAGACTCAAACTCTATTCCAGTTGGACCAAATCAAAATTAACAAATTTCATTGGGTTGTTGCATATAAAGAAGGATATAAGTATATCAGAGTGACTCATAACCATAAAGAAACTTCAAACCATGTCATGAGAGGAATGTTGGAAATAACTTTTTCTGTGTAAGAAGCAGTGAGGACTATAAATTGCAAATAAGTTTTGAAATGATGAATATGCTTTATCCTGATTTGGTCACCATATATTTTACACAAGTATTGACAGTTAACTCCATACCCCACAAATACATATAATCAATTATGTTTCAATAAAAAAAAGAAACATCTTTCAAAGCTTAAAAAGAAATATTTTGAGAGTCATCATGTGGAAGAGGAAATTAGACTTGTCCTGAATGTCTCTAAAGGATGAAACTGGTGTCACAGTCGGTAGTTTAATATCTATTTGCATGATTTTTTTTATGTTTCTCTTTCATTGGTGTGTAAGCTTCATGATGACAAGAGATTAGATATGGTCACCATTTTATCTCCAGTACCTAACATGCATTAAGAGCCACTCAAGAAATGGTAACAGACTGAATTTTATTAAATATTTTACGGTGGTACTTAGGGTACAAGATAAGTTGCTGAAACAGAGAGAGTCAAATAACAGTGACTTAAATAGGATAGAAATTTATTTCATCTTTCCAAACAGTCAAAGGTGAGGTGAGCATTCCAGGGCTGGAAGGGCCCTGCTGTACGTCTGGGGACCCAGGTTTCTTCCAGCTTGCTACTCTGCCGTATCCTAGGGTGTTGTTCTTGTCCCATGGTTGATTCTGGCTTGCCTCGTGGGAAGGCTGCAATGATATGCAGCTATCTTATCAAGGAGGTGGCACTCATCACTTCAAAATTGCACTGCTCATGTCAAAAGATGGTAAAAGTCCATCGACAGATGACTGGATGAGGAAACTGTGGTATATATGCACGATGGAATACTACTCTGACATAAAAAAGAATGAAATTCTGCCATTTGCAACAACATCCATGAGCCTGGAGAAACTTAAGGTGAAATAAGCCAAGCACAGAGGGATAAATACCACATGTGCTCACTCATAAGTAGGAGCTAACAGAGAAAGAAGGAAAGAAAGAAAGACCACAGTGGTGTGTTGGACTTGCAGAGGGAGAGAGCATAACTAGGGTTGCAGAGTTGGGTAGGCGAAAGGGGGAGGGGGTCAGAAATTAATTGGGTGGGGGACATAGGGAATAATTGCAATGCGAGGTAATGGGCATGCTGCTAGTATTGATCTGGCCATCATATCTTGGCACAAGTGGTGACAGTCAGCTTTGTATCCCACAAATATTCAAAACCAATAAAAAAATTAAAATTAAAAAAATTTTTTCTCAACAACAAAAACAAACAATATTAATTCTTTCAATCTATTTTTTAAAAAGATGGTAACAGACTGAGACAATTTTAAAAATCCTCTACTGTGGGAGTTAAGATACAAGATAAATTTTCACAACCAACTCAAAGTTAAATAGCATATTGCTGGGCCAAACTTAATTCCACACCCAGCTCTAAAGGAGTCTATCACTAAAAAAAAAAAAAAAAAAAAAAAAGAGGGAAGATTAGATATCAAGAGACAGTTGGCAGTCTTTTCTCCAACCTGGAAGCAGTAATTAAAATAAAAGAGGTTTGAATTCTTTTCTTCACTTATTCTAAGTTCTTCCTCCCTTTCCCAAAACATTTTCCTCCTTTGCTTTTCGAACAGTTCATGGGCAGGTAATATTTAGGTGACTTATAGACTAATTTTATTTACGAATTTTCATTGTTTTTAATGAAATCAGAACTGATATTCACGTTTGTATTACAGTAAGTTAAAACATACACGTATTTAATATTAAACTGATTGCCATCATTAAATATATTTAAACCCATGCAAATTCTTGTAATTCACATTATTTTTGGTATTTTACATTGCTAATCCATATTCACTGGCACATTTTTAGACTAGTGATTCTATTTCATTGCAGGCAAAGTTGTTATTCACAGGTGTGAAATTCTATAAAATCATGCAACTTGTCACCATTTTGATATACAGACTCGCTGATGCACATTTCACCAGACACTCTAATAGGCAGCAATTATCATTGAATACTTTTATAATTTATATATTTATAACTTATGAAAAATAAGATGAAGGTGATGAGCAGAACTTAATGGTAGATGAATTGTGAGTGATTTGCTTCTTGAAGAATTCTGTATTTTGAACTTTTGGAGAAATTGTTTTATACATATAAGTTGTACAAGCAAATTCAGAACCTCTCTATAGTAAGTTTTTTCAGCTCCATCTTCAAAACATATCCAAAATCTGACCCTTAACCACATTCACTGCTTCCACATGCTAGTCCATGTCACAACCATTTTCGCCCTGGGCCAGGATGGAAACCTTCTACCTGGTCTCTCTGCTTTCATCCGTTACTCTCTATAGTCCATTATCCACATAGTAGCCAAAGCAATTATTTAAAAATCTAAATCAGCCCAAGTTGCTCCAATGTCTTCCCATCTTACTGTAGAATAAAATCTAAAGTTCTCACTATGTTCTGCAAAGCCCTTTTGTATGAGTTATCAATTGCTATATACAAATTACCTTAAAACTTACTGCCTTTAAGTGACAATAACTTTATCATATCACACAGTTTCTGGGAGTCAGGGATTTTGGAAAGGCTTAGCTGGGTGGGTCTGGCTCAGGGTCTGTCGTGAGTTGCAGCCAAGATGTCAGCTGGGGCTGCAGCCATCGGAAGCTCAGCACACCACTGGCAAGTTAGTGTCCGCTGGTTGTCCTGACTCACGTGGATGGCAAGTTAAAGTTAGCTATTGGCAAGAGGCCTCAGTTCTTTGCCATACGGACCTCTTCCTAGGACTGCCTAAGTGTTCTCACCCCATGGCGGCTGACTTGCCCCAGCACGTGATTAAATAGTGAGAAGATGGAAGCCCCGATGTCTTTCATTGGAAGTCATACACCATTATTTGCACAGTATCTGTTTGCTACACAGGTCGCGCTACTCAGTGCAGGAAGGGGCAGCACAAGGGTGTAGGTTATCAGAGGCGGGGCTATCTGGAGGCTGCCTTTCTGATTTCCTCTCTCATCCTTCTCCTTACCCCACCTCCCACACTACTCTTTGCTCTTTCTCAAACCTGTCATGTGCATTCTCACCTCAGGTCTTGCACTAAATTGTTCTGACTGCTGAGATCCCTGTTTCCATAAATATCCACATGGCTCTCTTCCTCACTTTATTCTGGTTTTTGCTTACATGTAAGCTGATTGCAGGCCCATTTCCTGACTGCTCCTACCTACACTAAAAAAAAAAAAAAAAGCCTTTCTAGCTCCCAACATGCTTTATTTTTCTTCACTACACCACTTAGCACCTGACATATATTTATTCATTGATTGTCCATCTCTCCCTCTGGGAATAGGGACTTGGGCCACTACTATATTCCCAGTGCCTAGAATAGTGCCTATGTATAAGAAGTGCTCACTAGGTGTTTTTGAATGAATAAATGATAAATGAACTCTATATAACATCCAAATTAATTTCTAATGATATATAGCCAGAAAGAGCATTCTTTAAATTCATCCTTGACCCAGGCATGGTGAGTACTGCCTAATTTAATAATATAGATACAAAGAACTTCATCAAATCACTAAATAAATTTTTAAAAGACACAGCTTAGGATAAGAAAAATTAAGTATAAGCCTATGTAGAAAATATAATTATAGTTATATATGAAGAATTACATGTTTGATTTTTGTCTGATTATTTCTTCCTTACATGGGAATAGGATTTCTACTTTCAGTTAATTATTTAAGCAGATTTAGGGAATTACTCACAATGTATCAGTAAAAAGGTTTTTTTTTTTTTCATTTAAAAAGGTTTTTTAAAAATTTGAAAAATTTTTTTGCTTTAAAAAACTTTACAGAAAATCGAGGATTATGTACAATATCTTGTAGAGCACAGGAGATGTTTAATTCTCCCATAACTTCACAATGATATTGTAAACAATTTATATAATTATGATGAAGAAAATATCTGGACAAAATCTAAGGGCTTCTATGCAACAGACAAGGGAATTGAGCACATATCACGTGCATTATTATTAAGATTTATTGTTAAAAGAAGTTACAATATTTGTCTCCCCTGATTAAAACTTTTTTTGAGTCTCTCAAGTTTTATGTAGAAAAATCTGTACATGGTCTAAGTGATTTTACACTAGTCCAAAAGGAAAATGTCCATGAAAAAAATCCTGAAATTACATGTGCATTCTCTTTTTCTCTATGTAGAGAAACTAAACTATTGTATTGAAGTAATTACATTGTCCTCTGCTCTTCTAACCCTCGTCTTAGTCTGAAGAGCATTTGAAACGATCTTGAACACTGTGCTACACTTGGGAGAGAACTAACTGAGATGTTTGGAAACCTCTGCTCAGTTTACAGAACATTAGGTTACACGGTCACATGTCTCATAGCTTACATCCCTTGATTTTATCTGCTCATAATAGAGACTGCTTAGGGCCTATTTAAGGCAAAAAGAAGATAGCAATTTTCTTTCTGTGAAGCAATTAACTTGAAGTAAATGCCTTATGATCCCTTTTAATAAAATGTAGTGTCACTAGCTAATATATCTTTTGATACCAACTTCATCCTGGAGAGGTAGTCTTACTCAATATGGAGGTGGTTGAAGAGGTATTTATCTACACCAGAAACATTAGTTGAATCTTCTCCTCAAAAAAAGCAAGCAAGGGGAAAAAAGGAGGGGGAAAAAAAGAATGGATGTGAGAAAGAGAGTGAATTCCAGTTAATGAGGAAAAGTTCCAAAGAATTATATAATTAGTCTAGTCCATCTTAGATGGACTTAATTTAAATTCATTTACTTACATGAATTTCAAAAGGACCTCACTGAATATGCAGTCACTTCCATAAGGTGGAACTTTGCTAAAGACTACAGGGACCTAATTAGAATCAAACTACAGATTGTATTATAATGCTTCTAGACCCTCTGTTATAAATCTTTCTGTAGTAGTTTTCCTTCCTTTATATTCCCTGGCTAAAGCCTGATTGAAAATGCCATCACAAATCATAGGAGAAACTATGAGAGAGTTACAAATAGAAGCCTCTTTATTCAGAGCATTTTATAGGCAAAATAATAATAATGATGATGATGATTATTGTTGAATTTTATGAGTCATTGTGCTATGGTCTGAATGTTTGTGTCTCTCCCAAATTCATATGTTGAAACCTAATCACCAATGTAACAATATTTGGAGGTGGGACGTTTGGGAGGTGAATCAGTCATAAGGGCAGAATCCTCATGAATGGGATCAATGCCTTTATAAAAGAGCCCCCAGAGAGTTTCCTTGTCCCCTCTGTCATGTGAGGACACAAGAAGAAGACTGTTGTCTATGAAATAGGAAGTGGGCCCTCATCCAACACCAAATCTGCTGGCAACTTTATCTTGGATTTCCCAACTCTAGAAATGTGAGAAATAAATTTCTGTTCATAAACTACCCAGTTTTGGGCATTTTGTTATAGCATCCCAAAAGAACTAAGATACATTGTCTTTGGCAGTGCATGTAGAATAATTGAGAAATAGCATTCGCATCTGCAGTTCTCTAGTATAGGCAAAAATTCAGCAAAGTGAAATTTAAAATTTATCTGTTAAGAATTGTATAGGTTCTTATTTTATAAGGCCCTCATAAACTTAAAACAAAAACAGCCTTTAAAATAGAACAGGGGCACAAATCTTCAGAATGACTATAGTACTAAATTTAAAAATAATCTAGTAGATACAATAACTGTTATTAGTAGCAATAATAGCTGTTATTATTATCTATGATGAATAACTATAGAATGTTTACAAAATATAGGGAATTTTACTCCTCAGACATCACTTTATCATGGAGTCATTTTCTTTCGTTTTTTTAATTCTATTTTTAAAATCATTTTTATTGTGGTAAAACATACATATGAATTTCCATTTTAAGCATTTTTAAATACACAATAGCATAGGATTAATTACATTCACCATGCTGTATAACCATGGCCTCTATCTATTTCCATAACTTTTTTGTCATACTAAACATAAACTCTGCACCCATTAAGTAATAACTTATCATTTCTCCCCCCCAAACCACCCCGTTGTTTCTGGTAACTTCTAATCTACTTCTGTCTCAGAAAAATTTTTCTTTTTAATTTATTTTTTCTTAATTGGCCCATGATAATTCTATGTATTTTTGGAGTACAATATGATATTTGGGTGCATTTACACTGTGTGCAATAATCATATCAGTATGTTTAGCATATCCATCTCCTCCAACATTTGTCACCTCTTTTTATTGGGAGCATTTATCATCCTCTCCTCTAGCTACCTTAAGTTACACGGTAATTTGTTGCTGGCTATGGTCTCCCTATACTGCTATAGAATACTAGATGTTATTCTTCCAATCTCTCTACAATTTTTGTATCCATTGACCACCATTGAGTTATTTTCTAAGATGAGCTAGGCAATGTATCCAAATTGCCTTGGTGGGATTTTAAACACACATACATCTTCCCTTCAGAATTTGATACACCTTCTACAATAGCCACCAAAAAAAAAATAAAATACTTAGGAACAGAGTTAACCAAGGATGGGAAAAATCTCTATAAGGAGAACTACAAACCACTGCTGAGAGAAATGAAAGAAGACACAAGAAGATGGAAAAATATCCCATGCTCTTGGATTGGAAGAATCAACATTGTGAAAATGTCCATACTACCCAAAGTGATTTACAAATTCAATGCAATCCTCATCTAAATTCCAATGACATTTTTCTCAGAAATGGAAAAAACTATCCAGACATTTATATGGAATAACAAAAGACCATGCATAGCCAAAGCAATCCCGAGCAAAAAAAAATAAAGTTGGAGGCATAACACTACCTGGCTTTAAACTATACTACAAAGCTATAATAACCAAAACAGCATTGTACTGGCATAAAAACAGACACACTGATCAATGGAATAGAATAGAGAATCCAGAAATCAACCCATACACCTACAGCCATCTGATCTTTGACAAAGGCACCAAGCCTATGCACTGGGGAAGGGATTGCCTCTTCAGCAAATGGTGCTGGGATAACTGGTATCCATATGGAGGAGAATAAAACTAGACCCATACCTCTCACTATATACCAAAATCAACTCAAAATGTGTTAAAGAATTAAATATACACCCTGAAACAATAAAACTTCTTAAAGAAAACATAGGAGAAACACTTCAGGAAGTAGGACTGGGCACAGACTTCATGAATATGACCCCAAAAGCATGGGCAAGGAAAAATAATCAAATGGGATTATATCAAACTAAAAAGCTTCTGCACAGCAAAAGAAATAATTAAGAGAGTTAAAAGACAACCAACAGAGTGGGAGAAAATATTTGCAAAATATACTTCTGGCAAAGGATTAATATCCAGAATATACAAGGAACTCAAACAACTTTACCACAGAAAAACAAATAAGCCAGTTAAAAAATGGGCCAAAGGGCTAAATAGGCATTTCTCAAAGGAAGATAGATGAATGGCCAACAGACACATGAAAAAATGCTCGACATCACTCAGCATTCGGGAAATGCAAATCAAACCCACACTGAGATACCATCTCACCCCAGTTAGGATGGTTAATATCCAAAAGACTGTAAATGATAAATGCTGGCGAGGTTGCAGAGAAAAAGGAACTCTCATACATTGTTGGTGGGACTGCAAAATGGTGCAGCCTCTATGGAAAATGGTATGGAGGTTCCTCAAACAATTGCAGATAGATCTACAATGTGACCCATCTATCCCACTGCTGGGAATATACCCAGAGGAATGGAAATCATCAAGTCGAAGGAATACCTGTTCTCCAATGTTCATTGCAGCACTCTTTACAATAGCTAAGAGTTGGAACCAGTCGAAATGTCCATCATCAGATGAGTGGATACAGAAAATGTGGTATATCTACACAATGGAATACTACTCAGCTATAAAAACGAATGAAATACTGCCATTTGCAACAACATGGATGGACCTAGAGAGAATTATATTAAGTGAAATGAGTCAGGCACAGAAAGAGAAGTATCACATGTTCTCATTTATTTGTGGGAGCTAAAAATAAATGAATGAATGCACAAATAAACTGGGGGGGGGTGGAGGGAAAAAGACACAACAATTACTGTTCCTTGAAGTTGATACAACAAGGGAACAGAAAGGAGGTTGTTGGGAGGGAGGGGGGAGAGGGAGGAGGGAGGGAGGTTTCGGTACTGGGCCACAATAATCAACCACATTGTGTATTGACAAAATAAAATTTAATCAAAATAAAAAAGAATGTGATACACATTCCAGTTCCCCTCATCCTTCACAAGATCTCTGTTCTGGTGATGACAGTGAGATGTGTTATATCCCTCCCTGTGTTGGAGTGGATAAAAAGATTGAGAGTAGGTGTGAGAGTGTGTGAGTGAGAAAACACAGTCTTTCCTCTACTCTTACTCATCAACAGAAGGCTGACTTCTGTGATCAAATGTGCAGCAATTTCTCTCCACTAGCAAGTAAGCTGGAAATTCTTCAGCAAACACCCCCTGGGTGTCCTCTAATTCAATTCTGCCACTATCTACCTGGAGATAGTGTCAGATCCTGCAGTGGGGTTCAGTCCAACAAAACTGCCCCCCATGTCAGATGCCAGTAGCAAGCCTAGGCCTCTGGAACTTCTGACCAACAAACTATAAATCAGGGCTCCCACAACCCCCTCCTTTGGTTCAATTAGTTTGCTGGCTCACAAAACTCAGGGAAAAAAGTGCTTACATTTACTGGTTGGTTATAAAGAATATTTTTAAGGATACAGATGAAGGCTGAGGTATGGGAAAGATGTGCAGAGATTCCAACCCCTGCCTGGATATGTCACCCTCCAGGAACCTCCATGTGTTCAGCTATCCGGAAGTCCCCCTAACCTTGTGCTCTTGGGTTATTATAGAAGCTTCATTAAATAGGGATGACTGGAGCATAGACAACCATGTAGAAATGTGATTGGACAAAAAGGGAATGATCTAATACTAACAGATTGGGTAGGGAAACCTAGCAAGTCCTTTGTTCAGTCTTCTTGGCCTCTCAGTGCAGCATTCCTTCCTCCCAGGCATGGAATAGGGCCCCTCCTGAAATGGTGGTCTTATGACCTACAATCAGCTAAGGCAGGTCAGAGAATGTCCTGACTTGTGGAGAAAAAGGAGCAGGTAAAAGGTCAGGAGAGGGTCAGAGAGTAGCATGAACCAAGAACTGTAGATAAAAACCAATATTTTAATATCATAACATCACAGTAGGTTTCTACAACTAAAGGAACTTCTACTTTTGTTCCATCTAATTTAGTAGTTTGGGTCAATTAGGATATAAAAAAGTAGCTCTACATCCAGTTCAGTCCTGTGGGAACATGGTTTAGTGTATAGAGCAAAGATATTCTGAGTCCTCAGACACAGGTTGATGGTAATCTACAGTACAGATACCCAGCTGACCTCCTGCTGTCTTAAATACAGGTGGAGTGCTTTCCCTTATGATCAGTTTATCTGGCCCAGAAATAGAAATTGATTTTAGACTGGTCTTAGAAGACTCAAATAAGGAAAGCAAAAGTCATGCAAAAAAATTCATATGGTGCATTCCAGAACCAACTAAAATGACAGAGAATTAATCTCTATTTGGTATTCAATGCCAGTACTATCCTTTTCAAGCAGAGCTAATTTAAGGTTAATACTTTTGTGCAAACTGTCATTCTAGATCATTTCAGAATATGTTCTCTATTCTCTACTTTTATTACTAATTGATAATGTACATGCATACCATACCCCAGAATCTACTCTAACCATTTATTCATAATCAAGCTTACCAAAAAGCATTGCATATTGGTTTTGTCTTACATGTTTTATATTTTACCTACATATTCAGAATTAAAGAAACTTAGAATATGAAATGCCAGAAATTCAAATGCACATTCTAAATGGAAATACTTCACTTATTTTTTCTTAGATGATAAATTGAAATATTTTCAAAGCAAGAAGTTAATACTTACATAATTACACTGTATTTCAATCATTACTTACATATATCCTAAGTTAAAGGATTGTGTACATAATTTATTCACTTGTGTATTTCAAATGTGTTGTGGCATAAATTCCTTAGCATAGTATATTTTTAAAGTTCACATGAAAGTTAGGATTGTCGTGCAGTTAAAACTTTGGGTTTGTTCTCATCATCACCTTTGGGACTCAGTAGAGTGGGTACCTGGAGTCAAATCTACATCTACAACTTGTTAGGTATGGTCAAGTTACTTGGTCAAAGCACTCTATGCCTCAGTTTCCTGTTCTATAAAAGGAAGATAATAGCAGTGCATACTTCACTGGATTGCTGTAAAAATAATCCATTTAACTTCTCAACAAAAGGTTTTACTTCATAACATGATGTATGTTAATTGGCAACCTTATTTTAAGGAATGAATATTTGAGAGCAATTTTATATTAGTAATGAAAACATAGACTTTACAGTAAGACCATTTTTTTTTTTTTTTTTTTTTGCCACTGGCATGAATGGATCAAGAACTGAGGGAATTGGCCCAAATAGGAGGCAAGTGAGCAACCCACTACCAGGACCCAGCTGGAAGCCCCAGGTAACCCCTCCCACCACCAAAACAGGAGGCAAGCAAGTGTCCCATGACCAGGGAGCACCACAAAGACTGTTTTCACACAGTTGGCCCACCACAGCCACCACCACAGCTACTACTCCCTCAAGGACAGCTCACCACTATGGTAGCAACCAGGACTACCCTGCAGGCAGCCCACTGTACACCTAACTGCATTGACACAAGGAGAGTCACCAGCAGAGCCTCTGAATAGAGGAGGAAGTCTTTCTCCTCAAAGCCCACTCCAGAGTAGTAGAAGAAACAACTGCTCTACCAGATGACCAGACATCAACAAAGAAATACTAGAAATACAAATAAGCAAGAATATATGACACCAGCAAAGGAATACAGGAATTCTCAAGTGCCAGACCCCATAGAGCAGGAAACCCTTGACATGTCTGAAAAGGAACTTCAAGCAATGATCTTAAGAAAACTCAAAAAGATAAGAGAAGACTCAATTAGAGAATGCAATGAAATGAGAAAAGATATCCAGAATATGAAGGAGGAAATTTACAAAGAGATTAATAACTTTAAAAAGAACATAGCAGAGCTTGTGGAGCTGAAGAATTCATTCAATGAAATAAAATATACAACTGAGAGATTAAGCAGCAGGTTAGAGGAAGCAGAATAAAAAAATTCAGACCATAAAGAAAGTCTTTTCAAAGTAACACAGGTGAAAAAAACGAAGGAAAAAAGAATTTTAAAAATGAAGAGAGCTAGCAAACAACCTTAAGCACACAAACATCCAAATCATGGGTATTCCAGAAAGAGAGGAGAAAGTAAAAGGCATTGAAAACCTATTCAAGGGAATAATAATGGAAAACTTCCCAGGTACAGGGAGAGATACAGACCTTCAGATCCAGGAGACTCAAAGATCCCAAAACATATTCAACCCAAAAAAATCCTGTCTGAGACACATTATAGTCAAACTGGCAAAGATCAAAGACAAAGAGAGAATTCTAAAAGTAGCAAGAGAAAAGCCTCGAGTCACCTATAAGAGAGCTCATATCAGACTAACAGCAGACTTCTCAACAGAAACTCTATAGGCCAGAAGAAAATGGAATGATATATTCAAAATACTGAAAGAAAAAACTTGCCAGCCAAGAATTCAATACCAGCAAGGCTCTCCTTCAGAAATGAGGGAGAAATAGTGTATTTCCCAGACAAACAAAAACTGCAGGAGTTCACCACCACATGATGAGCCCTGCAAGAAATTCTCAAGGGAGTCCTGCATCTGGAATCTGAAAGGTGATAATCACTCTCATGAATACACAAGAAAGAGCAAAACCCACTGATAAAAATGCAAATGAGAAAGAGAAAGAAACTAAATCATACCACCTCAGAAAAACCAACAAACACTGAAGAAGAAGAATAAAAGTGGAAGAAGGGAATGAAAGGTATTTAAAACATCCAAATGAAAAGCAATAAACTGCCAGGAGTAAAACAATGCCTGTTGTAACAACCCTAAATGCAAATAGATTAAACTCCCTATTTGAAAGACACAGACTGACTGATTAAAATAAAAAGCTAGACCCAACTGTATGCTGTCTTTTTTTCTTTTCTTTTTTTGACTGGTAAGGGGATCGCAACCCTTGGCATGGTGTTGTCTGCACCACGCTCAGCCAGTGAGCACACCGGCCATCCCTATATAGGATCCGAACCCGTGGCCTCGGCGCTACCAGTGCCACACTCTCCTGAGTGAGCCATGGGGCCGGCCTGTATGTTGTCTTTGAGAGACTCACCTCACCTGTAAAAACACACACAGACTAAAAGTGAAAGAATGGAAAAAAATATACCACGCAAACGGAAACTAAAAGTGAGCATAAGTAGCTATTCTTTTATCAGATAAAACAGACTTTAAACCAAAAACCACAAAAAGAGACAAAGAAGGCTACTATATAATGATGAAGGGATCCATCCAGCAAGAAAACATAGCAATCTTAAATATGTATGCACCCAGCACTGGAGCACCCACATATATAAAGCAAATGCTATTAGACCTAAAGGAAGTGATACAATAATAGTGATGGACCAGAACACCCCTCTCTCAGCATTGGACAGATCATTTAGGGAACAATTCAACAGATAAACACAGGATTTAAACTACACCTTAGACCAACTGGACCTGGCAGCTATCTAAAGAACATTTTATCCAACTACATAATATACATTGTTCTCATCAGCACATGAAGCATTCTCCAGAATAGACCATATGTTAGGTCACAAATCCAGTCTCAGCAGATTTAAAATAATCAAAATCATTTCAAGTATCTTTTCAGACCACAACAGATTAAAACTGGAAATCAATAACAAGTGAAACTCTGGAAACTATACAAATACATGGAAACTAAACAACAGGCTCCTGAATGACCTATGGGTCCAAGAAGAAATTAAGCAAGAAATCAAAAATTTCTTGAAACAATGAAAATAAAGAAACATCACACCAAAACATGTGGGATACTGCAAAAACACAATTAAGAGACAAATTTATTGCAATTAATGCTTACCTCAAGAGAATAGAAAGACTTCAAATAAATGATTTAATGCTACACTTCAAAGAACTAGAAAAACAAGAACTATCTAATCCTAAAAGTAGTAGACAGAAAAAAATAATTAAGATCAGAGCAGAACTAAATGAAATAGAGACCCCCCCCCCGAAAAAATGGTACAAAAGATCAATGAAACAAAATGTGGTTTTTTGAGAAGATAAACAAAATAGACAAACCAATAGCTAGGTTAGCAATAAATAAATAAATAAAAGAGGGAAGACCCAAATAACAAAAATCAGAAATGAAAAGGAGGCTACAGAAATTGATGCCACAGAAATACAAAGAAACATTAGAGATTATTATAAACAACTATGTGCCAACAAATATGAAAACCTGGAGGAAACAGATAAATTTCTGGACACTTGCAAACTATCAAGACTGAACCAAGAAGAAATAGAAAAGCTGAACAGACCAGTAACAAGCAACAAGACTGAGCAGTAATCAGCAGTCTCCCAACAAAGAAAAGCACAGGAGCAGGTGGCTTTACTGCTGAATTCTATCAAAAATTTAAAAAGGAATTAATAACAATTCTCTTCAAACTATTCCAAAAAATTGTAACAGAGGCCACTCTCCCAAACTCATTCTATGAGGCCAGCATCACCCTGATACCCAAACCAGACAAAGATAAAACAACAACAGCAACAAAAAAATACAGGCTAATATTTTTGATGAACATGTGCAAAATTCTCAGCAAATTATTAGCAATCAGAATGCAGCAACACATCAAAAAATTATACATCGTGATCAAGTGGGATTCATCCCAGAGACACAGGATGTTTCAACACGTGCAAGTCAATAAATATGATACACCACATCAACAAAATCAAGGACAAAAACCACATGATTATCTCGATAGATGCAGAAAAAGTATTTGACAAAATTCAACATCCGTTCATGATATAGGCCCTCAGCAAATGAGGTATAGAGGGGAAGTATCTCAACACAATAAAAGCCATATATGATAAACCCACTGCCAATATCACCCTGAGTGGGGAAAAGCTGAAAGAGAAGATGCCCATTCTCACCACTCCTATTCAACATGCTATTGGAAGTAGTAGCCAGAGCCATCAGGCAAAAGAAAAAAGTAAAGGGCATCCAGATTATGAAGGACAAAGTCAAACTGTCCCTGTTTGTAGATGATATGATCCTACACATAGAAAAGCCTAAAATCTGCCAGAAAATTCTTAGAGCCAATAAATGATTTCAGTAATGCTGCAGGATGCAAAATCAACACCCCAAAATCAATGGCATTTTTTTAACTCCAGTAACAAACTTGCAGAAAAAGAAATCAAGAACACAAGCCCTTTTACAATAGTCAACCAAAAGCAAAATACATGGGAATCAATTTAACCAAGGAGATGAAAAATCTCTACAACAAGATCAAAAAACACTACTGAAAGAAATTAAAAAGGACACAAAAAGATGGAAAGACATCCCATGCTCTTGGATTGGAAGAAAGAACACTGTAAAAATGTCCATAATACCCAAAGTGATCTACAGATTCAATTCAATCTCCACCAGGATACCAATGACATTCTTCACAGAATTAGAAAAAACAATTCTAACATTCATATGGAACAATAAAAGACCCCAAATAGCCAAAGCAATCCTGAGCAAAAACTAAATAAAACCAGAAGTATAACACTACCCAACTTGAAATTATATTACAAAAATATTATAAACCAAAATAGCATGATAATAGCATAAAAACAGACAATTGGACCAATGGAACACAATAGGGAACTCAGAAATTAACCCACAGACCTACAGCCAACTGATCTTTGACAAAAGCAACAGGAATATACATTGGGGTAAAGCCTGCCTCTTCAATAAATGGTGCTGGGAAAATTGGACATCTATATGCAGACGATTGAAACTAGACTTGCACCTCTCACCTTACACCAAAGTCAACTCAAAATGGATTAAAGACTTAAGTATAAGACACAAAACCGTAAACTACTGAAAGAAAACATAGGGGAAGCACTCAGGAAGTAGGACTGAGCAAAGACTTTATGAATAAGGTCCCCAAAGCACAAGCAACAAAAGAAAAAATAAATAGGATTATATGAAACTAAAAAGCTTCTGCCACAGCAAAGGAAACAATCAACAGAGTAGAAAGACAATCTATGAAAAGGGAGAAAATGTTCCCAAACTATAGATGTGACAAGGGATTAATATCCAAAATATATAAGGAACTCAAACAACTTCATAGTAAAAAATCAAATAATCCAGTTAAAAAATGGACAAAAGAGCTGAATAGACATTTTTCAAAGGATGACATACAATGGTCAATGGTATATGAAAAAGTGCTCAACATCACTAGTCATCAGGGAAATGGAAATCAAAACCACATTGAGATATCACCTCATCCCAGTTAGACTGGCCATTATTAAAAAGACTGAGAATAAAAAGTTCTGGTGAGGATGTGGAGAAAGGAGAACTCTTCTGCACTGTTGATGGGACTATAAATTAGTACAGCCATTATGGAAAACAGTGTGGAGGTTTCTGAAACAACTGCAAATAGAACTATCATATGATTCAGCAATCCCACTTCTGGGTATATACCCAAAGGATTGGAAATCATCACATCGAAGGGATACCTGCACTCCCATGTTTATTGAAGCTCCGTTTACAGTAACCAAAATATGGAACCAACCTAATTGTTCATTGACAGACAACTGGATAAGGAAAATGTGGTATATGTACATAACAGAATACTACTTGGCCATAGAAATGAATGAAATTCTGCCATTTGCAGCAACATGGATGAGCTTGGAGAAAATCATTTTAAGTGAAATAAGCCAGACACAGAGAGAGAAATACCATATGCTCTCACTCATAAGAGGGTGCAAGAAAGAAAGAGAGAAAGAAAGAACCATAATAATACATTGAACTTTCAGAAGGATAGAACAACTCTATGGTTACTAGAAGTGGGAGGGGAGGAGAGAGAGGGGGGTAGGGGAGAAATTGGGTAAGGGACATAAAGAATAATTATGATTTGTAATAATGAATATACTAATAATATTGATTTAGTCATCACATGTTGTACACAGGTGATGGTAGTCATCACTGTACTCCAAAAATATGTATAATCAATTATGCTTCAACTAAAAAAAAGAGACTTGACCAAAAGAAAATAAAAAATTGGACAGAAAAAATAAAAATAAAAAATAAAGTATACTGGGTCGTATGGTAGATCTATTTGCAATTGTTTAAGGAACCTCCATACCATTTTCCATAGAGGCTGCACCATTTTGCAGTCCCACCAACAATGTATGAGAGTTCCTTTTTCTCCGCAGCCTCGCCAGCATTTATCGTTCATAGTCTTTTGGATTTTAGCCATCCTAACTGGGCCATCCCACTGTTGGGAATATACCCAGAGGAATGGAAATCATCAAGTCGAAGGTATACCTGTTCCCCAATGTTCATCGCAGCACTCTTTACAATAGCCAAGAGGTGGAACCAGCCAAAATGCCCATCATCAGATGAGTGGATACGGAAAATGTGGTACATCTACACAATGGAATACTACTCAGCTATAAAAACGAATGAAATACTGCCATTTGCAACAACATGGATGGACCTTGAGAGAATTATATTAAGTGAAACAAGTCAGGCACAGAAAGAGAAATACCACATGTTCTCACTTATTGGAGGGAGCTAAAAATTAATATATAAATTCACACACACACATACACACACACACACAAACCGGGGGGAGGGGGGGAAGAAGATATAACAACCACAATTACTTGAAGTTGATACGACAAGCAAACAGAAAGGACATTGTTGGGGGGGAGGGGGGAGGGAGAAGGGAGGGAGGTTTTGGTGATGGGGAGCAATAATCAGCTACAATGTATATCGACAAAATAAAATTTAAAAAAATAAATAAATAAAAATAAAGAAAACATTAGCCAAATCTAAAAATAAAATAAAATAAAATAAAATTCTAGCTGTAAAAAAAAAAATTAAAAAAAAATAAAGTATACTGCAGATGTTCCTTTAAAAAATATTTTTTTTCTTTTTTATTTATTTATTTATTTATTTTATTATTTTTTTTAATTTATTATTTTTTTTTAAATTTTATTTTGTCAATATACATTGTGGCTGATTATTGCTCCCCATCACCAAAACCTCCCTCCCTTCTCCCTCCCCCCTCCCAAAAAGAAAAGAATTCTAGATTGAAAAGTGTTTTGCCTTAGCACTTTCAGTATATGAGTCCGTTGTTATGGATTCTATTGCTGTTGATGATAAAAAAATTTTAAATGTAATTCATTATACTAATTAAAGGAGAAAAGGACCAAATGTGTCTTAGTAGTTGCTAAATGGGTAGATGTTAATATTTTATATTTATTTTTTATTAAAGCCTGTTAGTAACATGGAAGTAATGTTTGTCAAATAAAGCTGCATGTTATACTTGGAGGAAAAAAAAGAATCAAGGGAATTAAGTGAAGGATTGTTCCATCTCTCCAAAATAAACCAACAGAACAACTCCCTTGACTTTCTAGTAAAAGTTCTCCCTGTGTCCCCCACAACCTTGTAGGATTAATCCAAATACTGACATAAGAAATCATAAAGCTCTTTTGGGGGGAAGAGCACAGACTTTGCAATCAGTAGCCCTGAGGTTTGAGTTGCCCCCTCTTAACAGTTGTGTGATTTGGGGACAAGTTTATTAAATTCTAAATATGATAATAATTTTAGTGTAAGACATTCTGGCAAGTGGCAGGGATTCAGTACCTGGTAGTTGTTATGGAGGCATATATTCTGTCCTGAGGAAAACAGAAACTATAATCCATGCTAGATATGCCAAGAGATTAAGTAGTTCATATAAAGTTCATTTTTTAGTTTCTGTGGGTTTTGCTGCAGTGATTTAGAAAGGGGTTGATCTTAAGTAGTTTTGCTTTCATTGACTGGTTCATAACAATATCAAAATTTATCTTGAAAACCAGGCCATTTGTCTTGGGATTTCTCAAATCCATGATAACATATGACCCTGAATATGCCATTTGTAGAGACATTCTTAAACAGCTCTTTTAGCTGAACCCAATTTAGCACAATGTAACAGTCCAAAGAAAGGTCTGTGAAACAGTATCACTTTGAAAGAAAACTTAGGAACCATTTCTCAGATACATGCTCTAAAAGATAGGAAATCATAATCCTGTGTAATTAATTCTCTTAGTCCATTCATACCAGCTCCTGCTTAAGAGAGGAGGAGTTGTGCCCATGACCCATTTACAGACCCCAGGATTGTCTAAGAGAGTGGCACTTTGAGAAACTATGAGGAATATCCCACATAAGATTTATGCATTTTCTCAAATGAATGTTAATCGAAGGCAAAAAGACAGAACATTACAGAACAAGCAGACATGTTAAATAGTGCACAATATATTGCTATCTGGTACTCTCTGAGGGGATGGAAATTTACATGGTAGAAGTAGAAAAGTTTATTTGGGTCTAACTTCTGTATGAATTTACACAAAAGCTAAAAATGTTTATTTTTTTCTTAAGAGAATAAAGTAAAAATTACTAGAATTATTAGCTAATCAAACAGGGGACAACAGAATTGCCTTGGCATTAAAATCTAATGGTGAGGTAAGATTGGTCAAAGCAAATTAAATAGAAAGTTTTAAAATGTGATATATAAAAGGGTAAATTTCTAGGAGGTGGGCTAGACAGATACCAACAGATTTGGTCGCAGATGCAAAGTTTTATTGGATATTCTAATTCCATCACACAATTTATCAAAGTTATTCCCAAATTTTATATTTAATTCTTATGTTTATGGTAGATGGTAGCATTAACTAGGAGCCAGGTTCCCAGCCAAACTGATGTAAAAAAGGGCAGCAGAATTTCATTTTCATACTGACATGGAGGTTATCTCTAAAGCCTCTCTCGGCTCTTTTATGAGATCTTTATTGTCATGTGTTTGCTCAAGCTAATAGAGCTTCTAGAATCCTGTGCTTCTGAACTACCAATTCTTTTGATTGATGTTCTGATTGTTTTTGTTGAAGAGAACAGGATCTTCTGCCAAGTTAAGCAACACCCTCTTTTCCTCCATGATTACTATTCAGGCACTCGGAATAAACCTTTCTGAAAATTCCCAGAATCCTTTTAACTAAAAACATTCAATGAGACATTTGGATTTCTATTTATTATACTTTTACCCACTTTCCCCAGACAGCATTATATTGAGTAATATTTACAAATTTTAAATCATTTTTCCTCATTATATTTACACTGAAATCATCTTTGCCAATAGCTACAATTATTAAAACACAGTACCCCCCCAAAATATTCAAGTATACTTTATTATCAAATTATTTATAACATTTAAAATAATTATCATGTATGAATACACACTCCATGCTTATTTACATGCATAACCTTATTGTATCATTATAACAGCTCCTGAAAGTTATTGAGTTTCTGATAGCAAGAAACAGAGCCAGAGATATAGAGGACATTCGAGTATTCATTAGAAAATACTTTGTTCAAATTTATGAAAATTAATAATCAATGGAATAAGATAGAAAACTCAGAAATAAGACAAAGTTATTCCAGAACTTGGTTTATGATAAGGGTAGAATCTCACATTAATGAGAAAACAGACAAAATACTCATAAAGCTTTTGGAGGCAGAAGACTAGCCTCTTGGGAAAATTAAAAACTGATCCTCACTCCTTAAACATAACATTTTCTGGATGACTCACATATTAAAGTAGAAATATGGAGTTATAAAATTATATTAAAACAGGCAAATATTTTTATAATGCTGGATTGGAGAAGGCCTTTCTGAGCAAGACACAGAAACTTAGAAGCCACAGAGGTTATGATGGACAAATCTGACTACATGATAGTTAAAAATTTTTGCTTGATCATTAAGAAAGTAAGAGCCATAAACTAAGGTAACCACAGAGGGAAAAAACATTTAGTGTTAATGTCCTTAACTGAAGCAAATTTTCTTAACATATGAAAAATAAAGAGCTTTATAGATCAATACCTAAATGTAAGCAACAAGGTAGATAAATGGGAAAGAGATATGATCAGAGTTCATGCCATGCAAATACAAATGGTATATAAATACATTAAATGTTCTTCAAACTCATTCATAATCGAGAAATATGTGGTAACAGGTTACCCTATCAATTAGCAAAAATTAAAACATTTGATAATACCAACTGCCATAAAAAATATAGAGAATCAGAACTATTCATATGTTTTTCTTAAGATCTCTTTGGAGAGCAGTTTGGCTCATCTATCAAAAATGCTCTGCTCTTTGGTTGAGCGATTCAGTTCCAGAAACTAGTACTTTCATGGCATACAAAGACATTGCACAGGGTGTTAACTATAAAATACTGGAAATACCTAACTGCTCATAAAAATAAAATTGGTTAAATAGATTAGAATATATTCATACAAAAGAACCTGTAGAAAATAATTAGACAAATAAAGCATTTATACATTACACTAGTATTCCTTTTACTATTATTACTATTATTACTATTTTTTTTTTTTTTTTGCATTCTGGGAAACCCCTTGTCTTAGCTCAGACTGCTACAGTGGCATGCCAGAGACTGGGTGGCTTTAACAATAGACATTTATTTCTCACAGTTCTGAGGCTGGGAAATCCAAGATGAAGACATCATCTTCAGCAGATTCAGTGTCTGGTGGGAGCTCTCTTCCTAGCTGGTAGACAGCTGCCTTGTCTCTGTGTGCTCACCTGTCCTTTCCATGGAGTGACAGAGATCTGTCTTCCTCTTTTTATAAGGTCACTGATCCCATCATGAAGGTCCTACCCTCATGACCTTATCTAAACCTAATTATCTCCCAAAGCTCCCATCTTCTAATACCATCACAATAGGAGTTAAGATTTCAACATATGAATTTGAGGGGAACACAAATATTCAGTCCATAACACTCTTCAGCCCCAGGCAAGCTAAGATCATTGGTCATTCTCTGGGGGGTTGTTGTTGTTGTATTTTTGACCACTGGGTACATTTTAAAATCATTTATTTATTTTTATTTTAGCATGATATAATGTAAACATTTTTGGTAGCCCTTTACCACTTTCTCCCTAAGTCCCTTCCCCTCCTCATTTTCCACCTCTGGTGGCCTCAGTTCCATTTATTTTTTTATTGTTGAAATGCCAGCATCTAGAGATCTATTTTATTCTTTTAGTGTTAATTTTAGAATATTGCTTTGTATTAATAAGCTTTGCCTATATATCGACAGATATATCTGTATCTATATTGATCTATTATGTATGTATCCAGATATGCTAATTTAATGGAAAATTTCAGAATTGGCAAACGGAAACTCATTTTTCATTATAGATTTTTTTAAAAAATTTAACTATAGGAATATTTTTGTTGTGTAATAATAAGAAATAATGTACTGCCTGGTCTGTTATATGTTTTGATGAAGTTAAACAACTGAATCTTCTTGGCTACAAAATGCCACATGTCATAGGGGCACCAAGTGGTTAATACTTAAGAACACTGAAAAATGGCGTTATCAACAAACATAAGCAAAGCAGTACTTGTTGTGATTGTAGACTCTGACAAGGTCCACAGCTCTACAATCAGGAGCCCCTTGAGGACTCCTTAAGCATCAGGTGAATGTAAAAAGAGTACTTAGTGCTTATGGCAAAATTTGTGTCCAGAAGCCTGAATGAACACTGTTCAGAACCAATGTCCCTTGGCCACCATCACTGCAAACTCCAGGTTACACTCCACTAGAAACTTTAATGGTAGATGATTCTTCAATCTACTTCTTTAAGCTAACCAATTTAGATTATTAGCTGCACAAAATTTCTGATGCATCTACATGAAGTTAACAAGGGAGTGTCACAGATGAGCAAAAAAAACTAGGAGATAAGTTTGTTCCCTTTTTTTTTTTCCTGACTGCTCCAGTGCCAGCAGGAACATGGAAAGGCTCTTGAGAAGAGAACAAATTTTTAGGTCTTCTTTTCCACAGCCTTCCCATGAGATGGAACAAAACCAGTTCTTAACAACCACCAGATCAGCATTATCGAATCTGAATAAATAAGCTGTCCAAATTGGAATTTCAAAATCAGAGCCATGCAGGGCACAAGTAAACAGTTTGTAAGAACAAACTTCAGCAAGGTCATAGGGTACGCAAAAAACAGATCAATTATGTTAAAGATGTCCACACACTGAAGCATGATACAGATTAAGACTGGGGGAAAAAGTCTTTATGTCCTATTTTGAAATCATGTTTAATGCTTAATGTAAAGGTCACATGGGTTAAATTAGTACTTGGATGGAAAGTGCAAATGGCAATTGAATAATTAAATCACTCTCAATGAGAAGCATGTTTGAATGAACGAGGTCATTGAAGGTTATGAAAGCTTGCAACGTGTAATGTTGGAGTGGTGTTAGGGTAAACATTTATCACTTTTCTTGCCCAAACATATCTTGGAACCCACATCAAACAAAATAAGTATTTCAAAAGACGCTAAAGACAGAAAAAGGTAAAGTTAATGATTATGCAAATTTGAGCCTTAGCTTTCTAGAGGAAAAATATATATAGATATATATTCAGTACTTGTCTTTCTTCAGCCTGTTTTAATCTCTTCTGTTTGGCTAAGAATTCTTAACTATATTTTATTTTTAAAAACCAGTACTCGCATATCTGAAACTCACAATGAATTTTATTTTATTGTTGGTTCTGTTTTAACTTTTTTGTTTTTTAAAAAAGAAGTATATTTGATAACAAAGTGAATATTTACAAAGTTATGTTAGGAGATAATTGAAAGTTTTTTTACCACCTGAATTAGCTTTTCCCCTCAGACTTATTGAGGTATAATTGACTAATAAAAACTGTATATATTTAAGGTGAACAATGTGATGTTTCACTATACATATGAGAAATGAAATGATTCCACAATCAAGCTAATTAACATACTCATCACCTCACACAGTTACCTTTCTGTGTAGGTGTGATGAGAATATTTAAAATCTACTCTCTTAGCAGATTTCAATTATACAACACAGTATTATTAACCATAGTCACCATGCTGAATATAGGATCTCCAGAATTTATTCATTCTGCATTAGTGAAACTTTGTACCCTTTGACCAACATCTCCCCTCTGCCCCACCCTCACAGTTCCTGGCAACCACAATTCTACTTGCTGCTTCTAGTTTTTTAGATTCCACATATGAATGAGACCATGCAGTAATTGTCTTTCTGTGCCTTGTTTATTTCACTTAGTGTAATGCCCTCCAGATTCATTCGTGTTGCAAATGACAGGATTTCCTTATTAATAATATTCCATTGTTTATATGTACCACATTTTCTTTATTCATTCATTCATAAATGTATGCTTAGGTTGATTCCATTATCTTGACTATTGTGAATGATGCTGTAATGAACACGGTGGTGCAGATACCTCTTTGAGATATTGATTTCTGTTCCTTTGGATATATACCCAGAAGTGAGATTGCAGGATCACATGGTAGTTCTATTTTTAGTTTTTTGAGAAACCTCCATACCATCTTCCATAATGGCTGTAGTGATTTATATTCTCATCCAATGGTGTACATGGATTCTCTTTTTGCCACGTTCTTGTCAACATTTGTTAGCTCTAACCTTTTCGATAATAGCCATCGCAAAAGCTGTGAAGTAATATAGCATTACAGTTTTTGTTGTTGTTGTTGTTGTTTTTTGTGACTGGCGGCACCGCGCTCAGCCAGTGAGCGTATGGGCCATCCTTATATAGGATCCGAACCCTGGGTGGGAGCACTGCTGCACTCCCAGCGCCGCACTCTCCCAAGTGCGCCACGGGGTCGGCCCTAGCATTACAGTTTTTAATTGCATTTCCCTGATGATTAATGATGTTGAGCATTTTTTCATAGATTTGTTGACCATTTGTACGTCTTCTTTTCAGAAATATCTATTCAGGTATTTGCTCATTTTTTAAATTGGTTATTTGTTCTCTTGTTAGAGTTGTTTGAGTTCCTCATTACATTTTGGAGATTAACCCCTTATCAGATGTATGGTTTGCAAATATTTTCTGTCATTCTGTAGGTTATCTCTTCACTCTGTTGATTGTTTCCTTCACTGTACAGAAGATTTTTAGCTTGATGCAATCCCATTTGTCTATTTTTATTTTTGTTGTCTGTGTTTTTGGAGTCATATGCAAAAAATCATTGCCCAGACCAATGTCAAAAGTTTTTTCCTGTGTTTTCTTCAACCACTTTTACAGTTTCTAGTCTTATATTTAATTAGTTAATTCATCTTTTTATATATGATGTGAGATAAGTGTCCAATTTCATTCTTCTGGATGTGGATATCTTGTTTTCCCAGCACCATTTATTGGAGAGATTGTCCTTTTTAAAAACTTTGCATTCTTGGGAACTTTGTTGGACATCAATTGACTGTAAATGCTGTAAATGTGTGCCTTCATTTATGGGCTCTCTATTATGTTCCATTGGCCAATATGTCTGTTTTTATGCCAGTATCATGCTGTTTTGATTACAATAGTTTTGTAATATATTTTGAAATCAGGTAGTGTGATGTCTACAGTTTTGTTCCTCCTGCTCAAGATTGCTTTGGTTATTCAGGGTCTTTTGTGGTAGCATACAAATTTTAGAACTGTTTTTTATATTTCTGTGAAAAACGACAGAAATTTTGATAGGGATTACATTGAATAGTTAAATAGCTTTGGGTAGTATGGACATTTTAACAATATTAATTCTTCCAATTTTTGACATGAGATCTCTTTCTATTTATTTGGGTTGTCTTCAATTTCTTTCATCAATGTTTCACACTTTTCAGTGTACAGATCTTTCACCTCCTTGAATAAATTTACTCATATGTGCTTTATTTTTTGTAATGATTGTAAATGGGATTGTTTTTTACTTTTTCAGATAGTTGTTGTTAGCTATAGAAACACTACCAATTTTTATATGCTGATTTTGTATACTGCAACTTTACTAAATTTATTAGTTCTAAAAGTTTTCTGGTGGTTTTTAGCATTTTCTACATATAAGATCATGTCAGATCATGTCATCTGCAAACAGATAATTTACTTTTCCTTTCTGATTTGGATGCCTTTTTAAAATTAAATTAAATTAAATTTTATTTTTTGCCTAAATGATCTGGGTGGGACTTCCACTACTACACTGACTATCATGGTAAAAGTGGGCATCCTTGTCTTCTTCCTGATCTTAGAGGAAAAGCTTTCAGTTTTTCACAACTAAATATGATGTTAGCTGTGGGCTTCTCATATATGTCCTTTATCATGTGGTGGTACATTTCTCCTGTACCTAATTTGGTGAGAGTTTTTATCATGAAAAGATGTCAAATTTTGTCAAATGCTTTTTTTTTTGCATCTATTGAGATGATTAATTGTTTTTTACCCTTCACTATGTTAATGTGGTATATCACATTAATTGATTCATGTATGTTGAACCATCCTTGCATCCCAGAGATAAATCCCACTTGATCATGATGTATCATCTTTTTAAAAAAATTTATTTTAACTGACACATTATAGTTGTACATGCTTTTAGTTGTTGAGTCTGATGTTTTGATACATATATATGTTGTATAATGATCAGGTCAGTATAGTTTATGTAAACATCACCTCATGCATTTATAATTTCTTTGTGGTGAAAACATTCAAAAGACTTTCTCTAGCTATTATGTAATATACAAAACTTAACTGTTAACTATAGTCACCCTACTTTGCCATAGAATGCCAGGACTTATTCCTCCTATCTAATTGTAATTTCATAACCACTGGCCAACCTGTACCTTTTTCCCTTTCCCCTTCCTCTCCCCAGTCCCTGGTAACCACTGTTCTACTCACTGTCTCTATGATATCAATGTTTTGTTTTGGTTTTTTTGAGATTCCTATATGAGTGAGATCATGTGGTATTTGTTTTTCTATGCCTGGCTTATGTCACTAAGCATAATGACCAAAAAGTCCATCCATGTTGCTGCAAATGACAGGAATTCATTCTTTGTTATGGCTGAATACAAAAAATTACCTAGGAGTAAACTTAACCAAGGAGGTGAAAAACCTCTACAATGAAAACTATAAAACTTTAAAAACAGAAATTGAAGAGGACAATTCTACTAGTGGAAAGCTATTCCACCTTCATGGATTGGAAGAATCAATGCTGTTAAGATGGCTATTCTACCCAAAGCTATCTACAGATTTAATGCAATTCCTATCAATATACCAATGACATTCTTCACTGAAATATAAAAAAAATCCTAAAATTCAGATGGAACTGAAAAAGACCCCAAATGGCTAAAGCAATCCTGAAAAAATGAACAAAGCTGGAGGCATCACATGACCTGACTTCAAATTATCATGCTGTTGAATTCAGTTTGATAGTATGGTTTTTTTTTTTAGGGTGTTTGTATTGATGTTCATCAGGAATATTGGCCTATAATTTTCTTTTCTTTTGATGTCCTTGTCTAGCTTTGGTATTAGGGTAATACTGACCTCCTAAAATCAGTCCTTGTCAAGTTTTTGGAAGAGTTGAGAAGGACTTGTTTATTCCTCTTTAAACGTTTTGTAGAATTAACCACAAAGCTTTCAGGTCTTGGGTTTTTCTTTGACAGAAGACTGTTCATTAGTGGTTCAATCTTCTTACTCATTTTTGGTCTATTTGGATTTTCTATTTCTTCATGATTCAATCTTAATAGGCATATGTTTATAGAAATTTATTCGTTTCCTCTATGTTATCCAATTGTTAGTATATAATTGCTCATAGCAGACTCTTATGGTTCTTGGTATTTTTGTGGTACTGCTTGTAATGTCTCCTCTTTCATTTCTGATTTATATATTTGAGTTTTTCTCTCTTTTTAGTTTTTCTAGCTAAAGGCTTGTTGATTATGTTTTATCTTTTCAAAAAACCAACGCAATTTTTTTGCTCTTTTCTATTGTTTTACTAGTCTCCATTTCACTTATGTCTGCTCTGATCTTTATTATTTCCTTCCTTTTGCAGACTTTGGGCCTAGTTCTTTCTCTAGTTTCTTGAGGCATAAAGGCAGGTCATTTACTTGAGTACTTTCTTTTTTCTTAATGTAGGCATTTATCACTATAAAACTTTCTCTTAGAACTGCTTTTGCTGCACCTTTTAAGTTTTAGTATATTGTACTTCCATTTTTTTTTCTTAAGATTTTTAAAAATTTCTCTTTTGACTTTCTTTTTGACCGATTGGTTGTTCAGAATTTTGTTTTTTAATTTATGCATATTTCTGAATTTTCTAGTTTTCCTTCCATTTTTGATTTCTAGTTTCATATCAGAGTGGACAGGAAAAGGTACTTGATATAATTTCAATCTTTTAAATTATGTTAAGACTTGTTTAGTGGCCTAACATATGATGTATTCTAAAAAATGTTCTGTGTGTGCTTGAAAAATTGTATTCTCTTGCTGTTTGATGGAATGTTCTGTATGTCTGTTAGGTCCATTTGGTCTATATTGTTGTTCAAGACTGCTGTTTCCTAATTTATTTTCTATGTGAATGATCTATTCATTGTTGAAAATGAAATATTAAAGTCCTCTAGTATTGTTTTGATGTCTATTTCTTCTTTAAATTCTGCTAATATTTGCTATATATATTTAGGTGTTCCCATATTGGGTACACATATATTTACAATTGTTATACCCTCTTGAGAAGTTGATCCCTTTTTCATTATACAATAATCTTCCTTGTCTCTTGTGACAGTTTTTTACTTAAACTCTGTTTTATCTGGTATAGGCATAGTCACCCCTGATTTATTTTGGTTACCATTTGCATGAAATATCTTTTTTCATTCCTTCACTTTCAGCCTATGTGTGTTCTTAAACCTGAAGTGAGTTTCTTGTAGGCCTCATATAGTTGGATCTTGTTTTTTTTAAACTCATTCATCTTTTGATTAGATAATTTAATCCATTTACATTTAAAGTAAATATTGATAGGTAAAGATTGCTACTGCCATTTTGTTTATTGTTTTCTAACAGTTTGATATTTCCTTTGTTTTAGTCCTCCATTCTTGCTATATTCCTTTGTGATGTGATCATTTTTTGTAGTGGTATTTGATTCCTTTCTCTTTAACTTTTGTTCTTCTACTATGGGGCTTTCCTTTGTGGTTACATTGAGACTTACATAAAACATCTTACAGTTATAACAGTCTATTTAATCTGATAACAACTTAACTTGGACTGCATACAGAAAATCTATACTTTAACATCTTCTCCCCACCTCAATTTATGTTACTTATGCCACAACTAACATTTTTTTATATTGTGTATCCATTAACAATTTATTGTAGCTATATTTTAATACTTCTATTAACTTTTATACTAGAATTAAAGTGGTGTACACATCACAATTACAGTATTAGAGCATTCCATATTTGACTATATTCATACCATAAAGTGAGTTTTATACTTTCACATGTTGTCATGTTTTTTGTTGTTTATTTCAACTTGCAGAACTCCCTTTAGCATTTCTCATAAGTCAGGTCTAGTGGTGATAAACTCCTTTAGTTTTTGTTTGCCTGGGGAGATTTTTATCTCTCCTTTATTTCTGAAAAACAGATCTGCAGACTATAGCATTCTTGGTTGGCAGTATTTTTCTCTCAGCACTTTGAATGTATCATTTAATTCTCTCCTGGCTTGCAAGGTTTCTTCTGAGAAATCCTTAGGTAGACTTATAAGAGTGCCCTCTTATGAGACAAGTCACTTGTCTCTTGCTGCTTTCAAAATTCTCTTTCTCTTTCACTTTTAAGGATTTGATTATAATTGGTAAAGATGGTTATATATTTAATGTACTTGTTGTTCTTGGGATTCATGGATCTGGATGTTTATTTTTCTCTCCAGATTTGGAGAGCTTTTGTCATTATTTATTTAAATAAAAAATTTTGCCTCTTTTTCTGCTGCTTCTGAAAATCCCATAATATGTATACTGGTTCACTTAATGATGTCTCATAAGCCCCATAGGGCTTTGTCCTTCTTTTTCATTCTTTTTCTTTTTGTTGCTCTGACTGGGTAATTTCAAATAATCATTTTTGAGTTTGCTGATTCCTTTTTCTACTTAATTTAGTCTGATGTTGAAGCTTGCTTTTTCAGTTTAGTCATTGTGTTCTTCAGATTCAGAATTTCTCTTTTTTCTTTTTTTGTGTATTTTATCTCTTTGTTGAACTTCTAATTTTGTTCATGTTCTTCTTTCCTGATTTTGTTAGTTGTCTTACTCTTCTCTTTTAATGCTCTAAGCTTTTGTAAGATAATTATTTTGAATTCTATGTATCACAATTCAGTTAGTCCACTTTGCAAGCAGTTTGTATCAGATTTATTGCTAAGGGGACCTTGAGTCCCTGCAAAATACTATACAAAATTCTTGTTAGTAAGCAAGTTAGTTAATGGTTCCTGGTGGAATAGTTACACTTTCTGTTTACAAGGCCCAACTACACATCTTTGAGTAGCATGTATTCTGGCCTGAACACTTTCCGTTCTCTGCTCTAAGAAATTGATGAGTTGGATGCTCTGAGCTATTTTTTCATAGGAGGAGTCACTTCTTGGTAGATGTTTAAGTTGAAAATGGATTTCTCCATTGAGCAAATACATAAAGCCCTAAGACTTCCCTTGTATTACCACTAATTCCCTACTTTCCTCATAATACAGAACCTCATGACTGTTCCTATTCAACCAGTTCTTATTTTGATACAACCAATTTTATTTGATAAATTTCCTTTCCATCTTTTCAGAAGTTTTTATTTTGTTACAAAATAGGAGTTATGATACTATATAGTCCTATGTATGTATGTATCTATCTATCTATCTATGGGTATATCTATATAATTTTGTGTCCTTTTTGCAATTAGTATTTTAGTATGCATTTTTCTTTTTTTAAATTAATTTTTATTGAAACATATTAATTGTATATATTTATGGGACCCAGTTATGTTTCAATACTTGTATACAATGTGTGATGATCTAATCAGTGAAATCCACATATTTATCATTGCAAAATTTAATCATTTTTTGTTATGTGAACATTTAATTTCCTCTCTTCTACTCATTTGATAACATGCAGAAAATTATTGTTGATTATAGATTCCTGAGGTGACTGTACACCAATAGAAATTATTTTCTCTGTCTAGCTGTAATTTGTATCCATTAATCAGCCTCTCACTTTCCCCCCTCCACCTCCCCTTTCCCACTTCTAGTAACCATGGTGTTTTTTCTCTCTTAACAGTTCAACTTATTATTATTTATTTATTTGTTTTTTGCCTTATTAGTTCCCACATATGAGTGAGAATATGCAGTATTTCTCTTTTGTGCCTGGCTCATTTCACTTATCATAATTTTCTTTAAGTTCCTCCATGCTGCTGCAAATGGCAGAATTTCATTCCTTTTTATGGCTAAGTAGTATTCCTATGTGCATATTTACCACATTTTTCTTATCCAGTTACCTGTCAATGGACATTTAGGTTGGCTCCATGTCTTGGTTATTGTGACTACAGCTGCAATAAATGTGAGAGTGCAGAAATCCCCTTGACATGATGATTTCCACTCCTTTGGGCATATACCCAGCAGTGTGATTGCTTGGTCATATGGTAGTTCTGTATATAAATGTTTGAGAAACCCCCACACTGTTTTCCATAATGGCTGTGCTAATTTACAGTCCCACCAACAGGATATAATGGTTCCACTTTCTCTGCATTCTTGCCAGCATTTCTTATTTTCTGTCTTTTTGGTAATAGCCAGTCTAACTGGAGTGAGATGATATCCCAATGTGGTTTTGATTTGTATTTCCCTGATGATTAGTGAAGTTCAGCATTTTCTCATGTAATTGTTGGCCATTTGTATGTCTTCTTTTGTGAAATGTCTATTCAGCTCCCATGCTGTATTCGTCAGGGTGGTCCAGAGAAACAGAATCAATAGGATATGTTATAAATATATGAGAGGGAATTTTATTTATTAGAGGAATTAGCTCATGTGATCATGAAGAGAAGTCCCACAATAAGCCATCTACAAACTGGATGCCAGTAGCATGGCTCAGTCCAAGTCCGAGGATCACAAAGCCAGGGAAGCTGATAGTGTCCTTGGTGTAAGTCTTGGAACCCAAACGCTGAACAGTCTCAAGTTCTGATGTCCACAGACAGAAGAAGAGTGTATCCTAGCTCCAGTGTGTATAGAGAGAACTTCACCTTTTTTCTCCATTTTTTGTTCTCTCCAGGCCCCCAGTGGATTGGATGGTTCTCACCCATATTGAGGGTGGGTCTTTCCCACCCTGTTCACTCAGGCTCTCATGCTAATATCTTCTGGAAACACTCTCATGGACACACCTGAACACATAGCTTTACCAGGTTTCTCAGCGTTCCTTAATCTAATCAAGTTGACACCTAGAATTAACCTTCATACTAGCCCATTTTTTAATTAGATTATTTGTTTTTTTATTATTGAGTTGTTTTGAGTTCCTTTATATTCTAGATATTAGTTCCTTGTCAGACGCATAGTTTGCAAATATTTTCTCCCATTCTGCAGGTTGTCTTTTTGCTCTGTTTATTGTTTCCTTTGCTATGCAGAAGCTTTTTAGTTTTACAAAAGCCCATTTGTTTGTTCTTGCTTTTGTTGCCCACGCTTTTGAGGTCTCATTCATAAAATCTTTGCCCATCCTATGTCTTGGAGCATTTCCCCTGTGTTTTTTTCTAGAAGTTTTATATTTTCAAGTCTTAGATTTAACTCTTTAATCTGCCTTGAGGTGGTTTTTTTATATGGTGAGAAACAGTGATCTAGTTTCACTCTTCTACACATAGATATCCAGTTTCCCCAGCACCATTTATTGAAGAGGCTATTGTCTCCCCAAGATATGTTTTTGGTGACTTGTCAGAGATCAGTTAGCTGTCAGTATGTGGATTTATTTCTAAGTTCTCTATTCTGTTCCACTGGTCTGAGTGTATGGTTTTATGCCAATACCATGCTATTTTGGTTACTATAGCTTTGTAGTATATTTTGAAGTTAGGTGGTATAATGCCTCTTGCTTTGTCCTTTTTGCTCAAGATTTCTTTGGCTATTTCAGGTCTTTTGTTGTTACATATTAATATTAGGATTGTCTTCTATTTCTGTGAAGAACATCATTGGTATTTCGATAGAGATTGCACTGAACCTGTAGATTGCTTTGGGTAGTATGGGCATTTTCACAGCATTAATTCTACTGATTCATAAGCATGGAATATCCCTCCATTTTTTCTTCCTTCTTTAATTTCTTTCACTAGTGTTTTGTAGTTTTCATTGTAGCAATCTTTTACCTCCTTGGTTAAGTTTATCCCTAGGTATTTTATTTATTTGTTTGTTTGTTTATTTTTGGTGGCTATTATAAATGGGATTTCTTTCTTGATTTCTTTTTCTGCTAGTCCATTGTTGGTGTAAAGAAATACTACTGATTTTGTATATTGATTTTACATCCTGTAATTTTATTGAAATTGTTTATCAGTTCTAAGAGGTTTTGGTGGAGTCTTTAGGTTTTTCTATGTATAAAATCATGTCATCTGCAAACAGGGACAATTAAGTAACCCTATAATTCCCTAATTCAGCTAGCACAGATGAGGTAAGCATGGCTTCACCACAGTTCATGTGAGAAAGACTAGAGGGTTTTAGTTGAAAGGGTTTTGAGTGAGTCAGTAAACCCGTTTTTTGCTTGTGCAAGATAATTTCAGGAGAATTTTGGTCAGAACTGTGATGCCTGTGCCAAGAAAGCTAGTGTGAGCTCAAAAAAGCCCATATAATATAAAAGTAAAGAGCCAAGGGGAAGTGAGTCCTGCCTTAACCTGGTCTGACCCAACCATTTCCAGAACTGTGTTTTGGCTCTATGCATGACACTTGGAAGAAAGACTGAAAACAATGGGGAGGTTTAACAAAAATAAATAAAGTATTTGGTGGCAGTGGTGGTTATGGCATGTGTATGTGTGTGTGCATGTATGTTTGTAAAGAGGGTGAATGGAGTATTTCACACTATTTTTCAAATGTTTGAAGAATATCAGGGCAGGCAGGATTGGATTTATCCTTTGTGATCCTGGAGAACTATACTATAACCCTGTAGATTAAAAGTATATAAAAGAACAATAATTTCAGGTCCACATAAGAAGTTATCTACAGCAGTTAGAGTATGCAAAAGTGAACAGACTTCTCAGGAGAGAATAAATTATCTGTCCTTGGTAGACATTTAGTTAGAGTTTGGGAACATTGTAGAGGAGATTGAAGTGTTGAATTTACCAGGTTCTTGTATTATGTCTTTGTCTGTTCATTCATTCATTTGTTAATTCATTCATTTGTGTTTCATTATGCCATCCATGTGAGAGCTTCAATAGAAAAAAAAGACATTTTCACAATTTCAGTCCATTCAATTTAGTTGAAAGGCAAAAGTGCCAAAAAACTAGTCAACTAATGCAACTTATTAAATTTATCTCTTAAAATGATTAATGCTCAAAAACTTCACATAAGTAGCTCTTGGTTTTATGGAAATTATGGCTGAGTGCCTTTCTTGCTTATTAGCTGCAACCTGTTAAAATTCAACTAAAAGCAATAAATGTAAATAGAGAGGCAGGTGCTGAGGAAAGTACCAGGCTATATATCCCCAGAGAAAAGGTTTCTGCAGATGAACAATTCAAGGGCAGATATTTATTCTTATACATTGTAGAAAGTAGGTAGTAGAAATTGGAGTTATATGAAAAAGGGAATCAATTAGTACAAAACTTCCAAAGTGTATATAATGTCTTTTGCTATCAGAAAAAATAATGTATTGTTTCATGTGTAATTATTTTTTAAAGCACATTGAATTGAAAATTAAATGGGTTTACTCAATATCTCAAACAATGTTTACTAAATTACTGATTCTTTTTCTCATTATGCTTATCCTATATTGCAGCATGAAAGCGTTGGGTTAACTGCCTGAAAAACATAAGCAGCAATAACCTCTTTTAGTTTGCTTACACAAAATCCTTTGAAACTTTATATCAATTTGTTTCTGCTTAAGCAAAGGAGGTGTATACATTCAAAAAATAACTAAATGGCCAGAAACTGACACTAGACCAGGTTCCAGGTTTGTTTTGTTTTTGTTTGAAAAACATCAAATTTCATGTAATATCTGTTACAAAACCATGTTATATAAAATCATAAAATAATCATAGATATATTTTTCAGTGTTATGTGAGGGTATGTGAAATGACACCCAAGAATGTATCAAATGCACATATACACTCTACAGCAGTACTGTACAATAAAACTTTCTGCAATGATGGAAATGTCCTATGTCTGTGCTGTCAAATAACACACCCATTAGCCACATATGGATGTTGAGCATTTGAAATGTGACTAGTGCAACTGAGGAAAGCAATATTGAACACTTACTAATAAATCTTACAAAAGACTCAGGAGCCATGTACTGAAAATACAAGGCACAGGACTAAGATAAATATCTGCAAAGCATATATCTGTTAAAGGATGTGTATCCTGAATACATAAGGAGCTGCCAAACTCAATAATAATATGACTTACTAATACAATGGGCAAAATATTTGGACAAATATTTCATCAAAGAAGATGTTGATAGAGTTTGGATGTCTGGACCTCCCAAAACTCATCCAGAAATCTGATCCCCAATGTGGCAGTGTTGGAAACTGTGTCATGGGGGTGGATTCTTCATGATTGGATTAATACTCTCTGGGGAAGGAAGGCCTGAGTGAGTTCTTGCTCTATTAGTTCCTGTGAGAGCTGGTTGTTTAAAAGACCATGGCACCTCCTCTCTCTTTCTTCTTCTTGCCATGTGATCTGCTTGTACCTGCTGGCTGCCTGCCATTTTCCACCATGAGCAGAAGCAGCCTGAGGCCTGTGCCAGATACAGCTGTCCCAGAATTGTAAGCCAAATAAACCTCTGTTCCTTATAAATTACCCAGTCTGAGGTATTCTGTTATAGCAACACAAAATGAACTAATACAGAAAATTGGTACCAGGAGTGGGGTGTTGCTATACAGATACCTGAAAATGTGGATGCAGCTTTGGAATTGGGTAATAGGCAAAGGTTGGAGGAGATTGGAGGACTTAGAAGAAGACAAAAAGATCAGGGAAAGTTCAGAACATTTTAGAGACTGGTTAAATAGTTGTGACCAGAATGTTGATAGAAACATGAACAGTAAAGACCACGCAGATGAGGAGGTCTCAGATAGAAATGAGGAACTTTATTGGGAACTGGACAAAATATCACCCTTGCTACACCATAGCAAGGAACTTGGCTGCATTGTGTCCATACCCTTAGACTTTGTGGAAGGTGGGATTTAAGAGTTGTGAACCAGAATGTTTGGTGGAAGAAATTTCTAAGCAGCAAAACACTAAGGAATCTGCAAGGTTACTTTAAACAGCTTACTGAGTTATTGCAGCAAAGGCATGATGTAAATCCAGAATTTAAAAGGGAAGCAGAATGTAAAGATTTGGAAAATTTGCAGCCTGGCCATGTGGTAGCAAAGCAGAGAAAGGGAGAAAAATGCAAGGGTGAAGCAGATAAACTAGTTGCTAAAGACATTAGTTTGGTGATGAGGCAGCCAGATGCTAATAGCCAAAACAATGAGAGAAAAGCCCTGAAGGGATTTCAGAAGTCTGGAAAGGTGCCCCTCCCATCACAGACCTTGAGACCTAGAAGGACTGAGTTGTCCTGGAAGGCAGACCCAGGGTGCAGCTGCCCTCAAGAACCTGCTCCCTGCATCCCAGCTGCTCTGGCTGGACCAGCCCCAACTGTGGTTCATGCAGAAGCTCTGGAGAGTAGAAGCCTGAAACCTCAGTGGCGTCCACATTGTGTTAAGTCTGCAGGCCAGCAGGACATGAAAGTAGTGGAGGCATGGCAGCCTCCACCCATATTCCAGAGGATGTATGGAAAAGCCTGGGGGCCTATGCAGCAACCTGCCACAGGGTCAGAGCCACCAAAGAGGCCATCTACCAGAGCAGTGCTGCACAGGAATGTGGAGTCAGAGCCCCCACAGAGAGCCCTCACCAGGGAAATGTCTAGTAGAGCCAATGAAGCAGGGCTTTCACCAGGACTCCAGAACTGTAGGGCCACTGGCAATGTGCAATGCAAGCCTGGAAAAGCTCTAGACACCAGCGCAGCCCAGTGGGCTGTTTCTGGCAGAGCTGTGGGGGCAGGGCTCTCTGAGGGTTTCGGGGCCCAGATGCTCCACTTTGCCCAGGGTGCAGGTCTTGGAGTCAAAGATTATTTTAGAGCTTTAAGACTTATTGTCTGCCCTACTGGATTTTGGACTTGTTTGGGGCCTGTTTCTCCATTCTTCTGGCCTATTTCCTGCGTTGGAATGGGAATATGTACCCAATGTCTGTTCCACCATTGTATCTTGGCAGTAGATAAATTTGGTTTTGATTTTTATAGGTTCACAGCTGGAAGAATTTTTTGCTTTTGGTCTCAGATGAGACTTTGGACTTTGGACTTTTAAGTTGGTGCTGGAACAAGCTAAGACTTTGAAGACTGTTGGGATGGAATGATTGTATTTTGTATGTGAGAGTGACATGAGTTTTGGGGGGCCAGGGGTGGAATGATATTGTTTGGATGTGCTGTCCCTGTAAAACCCATGCAGAAATCTGATCCCCAATGTGGCAGGTGATTGAGTCATGAGGGCAGATCCTTCATGAATGGATTAATGCTCTCCCTGTGGGAGAGAGGCCTGAGTGAGTCTAATTTTATTAGTTCCCATGAGAGCTGGTTGTTTAAAAGACCCTGGCACCTCCTCTCTCTCTTTCGCTTCCTCTCACCATGTGATCTGCTCATACCTGCTCACTGCCTGCCATTTTCTGCCATGAGCAGAAACAGCCTGAGGCCTGCACCAGACAAAGCTGGCTGTCCCAGAATCAAAAGCCAAATAAACCTCTGTTCTTTGTAAATTACCCAGTTTCAGGTATTCTGTTATAGCAACACAAAATGGCCTAATACAGATGTATTTAGAGCAAATAAGGACATGAAAAAATGCACAACATTCTTAGCCATTAAGAAAATGTAAATTACAACAATAATAATACATGTCTACACACATATTAAATAGACAGAATTAAAAAGAATGATCATACTAAGTTTTGAGGAGGATGTAGAAAAACTGGAACTCTCACACACAATGAATGGAATGTGAAAAAGCATAACCACTGCTATGTGAAAGCAGGTTGTCAGCTTCTCGATAAGTTAAACGTGAACCTACCTTATGATTCAGCTATTCCACTTCTAGATTTTACCCAAGATTAATGAAAGCAAATGCCCACACAATGACTTGTATGTGAATGTTCATAGCAGTTTCTTTTTAATTACAGCTCAAAATTGAGAACTTCCCAAATGTTCAACATTGAATAGACAAACAAATTGTGATGTAGTTATATGATAGAATGGTATCCAAAAATTTAAAAAATAAAGTCTTGATACATACACCTTTATGAATGAATCTCAAAATAATTATGCTGATATTTCTTTTGCAGATTTCAGATTTTCAAAAGACTCTCATTAGTATTCTCAATATTGCTGTGAGGCAGTCAAGGGACAAGGGTTATTAAAAGGGTTTTTTTTTTTTAAATAATGAGATTCTTTGCTGACAGTATTCTTGAACAGGTGTAGTGGATTGAATTATGTACCCCCAAAACTCCCTGAAGCTTGAATTGTGTCCCCCAAGTTTTATGTACTAGAAACTTAGTCACCACTGTGATTGTTAAGAGGGTGGGAAATCCTATTATAATAATTGAAAGGTGGAGCCTTGGAGAGGTGATTAGATTGTAGGACCATGCAGTAGTGAATGGATTGAAAAATGGTGGTCAGGGGCGTGGTTCTGAGGGCTTTAAAAGAAGAGAGAGGAGACAGTCTCTCTCTCTCTCTTTCCCTCTCTCTCTTTCTCTTGCTCTCTCTCTCTCTCTCTTTCTCTCTCTTGCTCTTTCTCTCTGCTTCCACTATCTTGCAATGTGAGACCCCTGGGTCACTGTTGCCACCACCAGATGGACTTTGGACTTCCTGGCCTCAGAAACAGTAAGCAATAAATTTCATTCTCTTTATAATTACCCAGTTCCGTGTATTTTGTTATAAGCAACAAAAATGGACTAATACACCATGTAAGGACTAGAAATTATGTGTCCCGATATTAATTAAGAATCCTGTTACACCATTTTGCTAATAAATTAAATGGAAGATCTCTGATGAATAAAATATACTTCACTATTGGGGGGTGGGAGATAAATAATTATGCGAAATGCAAAATGTCATACAAAAAATAATATGTGCTATTATGTTAGGGGTTTAAAAGGCCAATGGGATGGCAGTGCAAGGAGAAAGTATGCAAAAAAAAAAAGAGAGCAATTTATGCTGCTAATTACTGTGTTCAGACTAGCATGGGAAGCAGATAATTAACACTGTTCATGAAAGCAATGAATCAAAGGGAAACAACGTTATTTAAATTTAAAACTGCATGCCAATGGCTTTTAAACATCAAGGTTGGAAAGTTCCCAAACAAGGAAATTTCAAATTCCCAACTTCAGCAAAATTAACTTGGAAACGATTCTGTGATGTGTTGTGGAAGGGTGCACAAGGTTGAAAATGCCGTTTTATGCTAATGATAAAGCAGTCTAATGTGTCTATGTGTGTGGAGAGGTTTGGGCAGCAGAAGACAGAAGGGGGCCAGGAGGAAATGGTGAGGGTAGCTGCCATGGAAGATTGCTGTCCCTTCATGGTATTTTTCTAAGTCCATTTATTATTTTTTTATTTTATTTATTTATTTATTTGTCCTTTTTGTGACCGGTAAGGGGATCACAACCCGTGGCTTGGTGTCACCCACACCACGCTCAGCCAGTGAGCGCACGGGCCTTCCCACATAGGATCTGAACCCAGAGCGCCGCTGCGCACCCAAGCGCCGCACTCTCCCGAGTGTGCCACGGGGCCAGCCCTTCTAAGTCCATTTAAATGTTACTCCTTGCCATCCCTTATGAACTCTTTTCTGAGTCTACCACACCTCACTCCAAATAATCTCTCTACTTAGAACTCACAGTTTGTTATCAAGAACCTTATACTCATGACCCAACATTAAAAGTTTATTGTTTTAATGAGCATGTATGTCATCTTCTTTTACTAGAGCGTGAGCTCCTTGAGGGTAATATCTGGAGCTGACTAACGTTTCCATGGCACAAAACTTAACACATTGCCTCAGCCTGTAGGCTCCTAATAAATATCTGTTAGAATCCAGTAAGGGCAGAGTAACTGGGTTCAGTATTCAGGAAATATTTAACACTTAGCAAGTATGCAACATTCACCCAATGATTCCTCTCTCCATCATATCACAGAACATTCAGCAGCAGTCCAATGTGCCTGTGTGTGTGGAGAGGTTTGAGGAACCGGAGCAAGGAGGTTTAGAGTTAGCACAAAATGGCATTTTCAACCTTGTGCAACCCTTCCACAACACATCTGAAGGAGTTTGGATGTGTTGTCCCCTCCAAAACTCATGTGGAGGTTTGATCACCAATGTGGCAGTGTTGAAAACTGATTGAGTCATGGGGGCGGATCCCTCATGAATGGGATTAATGTTCTCCCTGGGGGAGGGGGGATTAATGAGTGAGTTCTCGCTCTATTAGTTCCCGTGAGAGCTCGTTGCTTAAAAAGACCCTGGCACCTTCTCTCTCTCTCTTGCTGATCTCTCTTGCTTCTTCTCTCGCCATGTGATCTGCTTGTACCCACCGGCTTCCTGCCACTTTCTGCCATGAGTAGAAGCAGCCTGAGGCCCATGCCAGATGCAGCTGTCCAGGAATCGTAAGCCAAATAAACCTCTTTTCCTTATAAATTACCCAGTCTGAGGTATTTCTGTCATAGCAACACAAAACGGACTAAAACAACATTACAGAATCATTTTCAAGTTAGTTTGCTAGAGTTTGGAATGTGAAATTTTCTTGTTGGGGAACTTTCCAACCTTGATGTTTAAATTCACACACACACACACACACACACACACAAACCGGGGGGGGGGGGGGAAGAAGATTTAACAACGACAATTATTTGAAGTTGATACGACAAGCAAACAGAAAGGACATTGTTGGGGGGGAGGGGGGAAGGGAGAAGGGAGGGAGGTCTTGGTGATGGGGAGCAATAATCAGCCACAATGTATATCGACAAAATAAAATTTAAAAAATAAATAATAAATAAATAAATAAATAAGTAAATAAAAGCCATTGGCATGCAGTTTTAAATTTAAATAACATTGTTTCCCTTTGATTCCTTGCTTCCATAAACAGTGTTAATATAGAATTATAAATATGAATCAATTATGTAAGCTTCAGGGCTTCCCTTTCAATAAGTACACTGCTGTTTGATTGCCTTGCTGGCAGCCACATATTAACCATTTATTTGCCATCTATGATTGAGTTAGAACGAGTTCCCCTTCCCTACATTGTTATTGACATGAATTTGCAGTAGATATTGGCAGACTCAATCTCGCTACATTTAAAGTTAAAAATTAATAACAAATGATCCAGCTACAGATTTTTTTTTTATCTTGGAAAATCTAAATTGGGATGTTTCTTTAAATCCATTTTTGTAATGTAATTTTGTTACAGACTTTATGCTGAAAATGAAAAACCCTTATTTTTTTATATCATGGCACCCTATTGCCAACTTTGCCCAAATATATCAAACAAATACCTGGCTAAGTAAGATAGTAATCAGTCCAGATATATCAAAATATTTAAAGGAATAATATTTTAATCAGAAGAATGTTAGGATAGCAATGGAAGTAAGAAAAATTGTAGTCATAAAGGCACATTCTAGTAGTATCTATCTGTATTAGCTCATTTCTGTTGCTTGTAACAAAATACTTGAAACTGGGTGATTTATAAAAAAAATGAAATTTATTGCTTACAGTTTCAGAGGCTAGGAAGTCCAAAGTCCAGGAAACACATCTGGTGAAGGCTTTCTTTGGTGGTGACTCCAGTGATGGCAGGGTGTCACATTGTGAAAATGGCAGAGAGAGAGAGCAAGAGAGAGAGATAGATTCTCCTCTCTTCTTCGAAAGCCCTCAGAACCACACCCCTAACCACCATTTTTAATCAATTCACTGCAGCACAGTCCTACAGTCTAATCAACCTCTTCAAGGCTTCACCTTTCAAATACCATAATAGGATTTCTCACCCTCTTAACAGTCAGAGTGGGGCCAAGTTTCTAATACATAAAAGTTGGGAGACACAATTCAAGCTTCAGTGAGGTTTTTTTTTTTTTTTTTTTTTTTGCGGGGGCGGGGGGGACATAATTCAATCCACCACTCTATCCAAGCATTTTCCAGGGAAGAAGTTGTCTTGACCCAAGAGCAAAAATATGTCCATATCCTCTTATTCATTTAGTCAAAGTAATCAAACAACTGCTACGTGACAGTCATTGCTTAGGTTCTGCAGAAAAATTGTGAACAAAACAGAAACTAATCTCTATCTATGCAGAGCTTATATTCTAGTGGCAGATATGAAAACTTTATGTATTCGTCCATTTTTGTGTCGCTATAATAGAATACCTGCAACTGGGTAATTTATAAAGAGAAGAGGTCTATTTGGCTCATGATTCTGGGACAGCTACATCTGGTGCAGGCCTCAGGCTGCTTCTACTCATGGTGGCAGGTAGCCCAAAGGTACAGCAGATCACATGGTGAGAGGAAACAAAAGAAACAAGGGGGAGGTGCCAGGGTCCTTTTTAACAACAGGCTCTCACGTGAGCTAATAGAGCCAGAACTCACTCACTACCCCCAACTGCCCCCAACCGAAGGTATTAATCTATTTATGAGGGATCCACCCCCTATGACCCAAACAGCTTCCAACACTGCCACATCTGGGATCAGATTTCCACATGAGCTTTGGGGGACAACATACCTAAACTCTATCACTTTGATTATTCCAGACAGTTCCCCATGTTCTGAACCCATGCAACCTTCTGGGTTTAGATCTGATTTCTATGTAGTTTATCCCTGAGAGAGTAAAAAGCAGTTAGATTACCCAGGTATCCTTGACAGTTTTATTTCTCATTGTAATAACTTCTTTTTGACTTACTAACAATCCTAATTCTGGTCTAACTGACCTCATAGCCCATTAACTATATACTATTCAATGACCCAATGAATGATAATGCCTATTTCTTTATAGCATTGGTTTTTTGGGAAGTAAGGTGTTGAGAGTTTTTGTAAGGATCACTTAGAAAACTTATTTTCTAAAATATGCACATCCCTTCCTCTTCTCTCCTCCACGATCTTCTCTCTATGGTGGTGGTTCATTATAAGATTTGGTTCTTCAGTTCTGCAGTCAATAGACAGACTTCCATTTATAAAAGTACCTCCTATGTGTTGGACCCTGGGTTAGTTAGGCACATTCTATTTTCATAACTGTACTTATATAGAATTTAGTATGTGTCAGGCATTTTGTTTTAAGCACTTTACACATATTGATTGGTTTAATCCTCAAAACAACTTGGGTGAGATGGGGCTATTATTATCCACCCTTTATAGCTGAATAAACTAAGAAAATTTAAGTGACTTACTTAAGGTCACACAGCTAGTAAATAGTAGAGTCCAGATGTGAACTCAAGCAAGTCTGGCTCCAGAATTCCTGCTCTCTAGCACTATGCTGCCCTGCCCTTTTTAAATGCCGTTTCATGTAATCCTTATAAAATTCTATAAATTAGGTGTCATTATCTCCATCTTATGAACAGGGAAATGGAAACTCAAAGAGATTAGAAAACTTTTCAAATACTAACAAGGGATGAAGATGGGATTTGAAATAAACTACATTTTTATCCAAAACATGTACTTAGCATTCCTGGTTATAAATCAGTCTTGTGAATTAAATCAGTATGTCGATTCTTCCAACTCAGATGAAATTCTGGGAACTGATAGTATTAAGTCTCTGAACCTGTAAGCCTGTAGGTCAGGTGAAATTTATACTAATAATTTTGAGGGAGTGTATCCTCAAATCAACTTTATAAATTTAGAATTTGTGTTTTTTGCTCCAAGTGGATAGTATTAACAATTATCCATCTGGTGGATTTCTATTCTAACTACTTATTCTTTACAGACAGGTACTAAGCCGTCTTGTTTTCCTACGGCTGGGAAACTGCTTGTACATAACTTTTAAATATTAAATATTTTCTAAATAACACAGTATAAAAGAAAATTAAGAGATTTTGTGTTCTAGCTTTATGGGGACAATAACTCCAGACTTCTTCTCTACTTTAAACAGTTAGAAAATTGGGCAAAATATAGGAAACAACCATTTCTGGACATTGGACAACAGACAACACAGGACTGTGAACCAGAAGAGAAGGGAAACAGATGAGGTGAGCCTTACTATTGACTATGTTCTCTGTTTGGAGGCAATTTCTGGATTGTGTTGCAGGGACAGGAAATGCACACAATATCCACAATATGTGGCAGTCACAGTTGAGGAGGCAGGGATTGAAGACTGGAGAGGCCCAGGTGGCTAGAATTTGTGGTCAGAGTACCCAAGAGAAGAGAAATATGCAAAGAGTTCCAGTAATCTACATAGGTGCCCTCTTGGGTCGTTGGCCAAAAATTATGCTGTACATGCATAAAAGGAACTACACCTGTTTGAGTAAGAACACTTCCAGGGAAAGAACGAACAATGCTGGTGAGCTGTAGGCTAAGCAACTCTCAGGTTAACACCAGGTGAGAATCCCTCAAGTTCCCACCACCTAGAGTTAAGAAACCTTTTTGAATCAATATTACTATTATACACTAGCAATAAACTATTTACAATAGCATCCAAAACCATAAAATACTTATGGATAAATTCATCAAAATATATGCAACAACTGTACAACAAAAACTATAAATACTGCTGAGAGAAATTAAAAATACCTAAATAAATGGATAGGTATATACTGTGTTCATGGACTGAAAGACTCGATACAGTATTTTTGAAATGTCAGTTCTTCCCAAATCAATCTATAATCTATATACTCAATACAATATCAAAGAAAATTCCAGAGAGAATTATTTGTAACAAAAAGACAAAAAATAAATATTCCCAAGTGAAGGAGTTTGGATATATTGTCTTCCCAGAACTTATATGGAAATTTGATCCCTAGTGTGGCAGTTTGAATCAAGGGGGTGGATCCCTTGTGAATAGATTAATGCTCTCCCTAGGTGTGGGAAATAATGAGTGAGTTCTCACTCTATTAGTTCTCGCAAGAGCTGGTTCTTTAAAAGACCCGGGCACTTCCCCCATCTCTCTCTCTCTTGCTTCCTCTCACCATGTGATCTGCTTGTACCCGCTGGCTGCCTGCCACTCTCTACCATGAGTAGAAGCAGCCTGAGGCCCATACCAGATGCAGCTGTCCCAGAATCACAAGCCAAATAAATCTCTGTTCTTTATAAATTACGCAGTCTCAGGTATTCTGTTATAGCAACACAAAACAGACTAATATAGAAAACTGGTACCAAGGAGTGGGGTGTTGCTATACAGATACCTGAAAATCTGGAAGCAGGTTTGGAACTGGGTAATAGGCAAAGGTTGGAGGAGATTGGAGGACTTAGAAGAAGACAAAAAGATGAGAGATTGTTTGGAATGTTTTAGAGTTAAATGGTTAAATCATTGTGACCAAAATGCTGATAGAAATGTGGACAATAAAGGCCATGGAGATGATGAGGTCTCAGATAGAAGTGAGGAACTTGGACAAAAGATAACCCTTGCTACACCATAGCAAGGAACTTGACTGCATTGTGTCCATGCTCTTGGACTTTGGGGAAGGTGGTAATTAAGAATTAAGAGCCAGAATGTTTGGTGGAAGAAATTTCCACACAGCAAAACATTAAAGAAGCTGCATGGTTACTTCTAACAGCCAACTCTGAGTTATGGTGGCAAAGGCATGACATAAAGCCAGAATTTAAAAGGAAAGCAGAGCATAAAGACTTGGAAAATTTGCAGCCCAACCATGTGGTAGAGAAGCAGAGAGCAGGAGAAAAATACAAGGATCAAGCAGATAGACTGGTTGCTAAAGACGTTAGCTTGGTGATGAGGCAGCCAGATGCTAATAGCCAAGACAATGCGAGAAAGGCCCTGAAGAGATTTCAGAAGTCTGGAAGGGTGCTCCTCCCATCATAGACCCTGAGGCCTAGAAGAACTGAGTTGTCCTGGAGGTCAGACTTGGGGTGCAGCTACCCTTGGGAACCTACTTCCTCTATCCCAGCTGCTTTGGCTGGAGCAGCCCTGCCTCAAGCAGCCCCAACTGTGGTTTGTGCAGCAGCTCTGGAGAACACAAGCTGGAAACCTTGGTGTCGATCTGGTGTTAAGTCTGCAGGCCAGCAGGACATGAAAGCATTGGAGGCATGGCAGCCTCCACCCAGATTCCAGAGGATGTACGGAAAAGCTTGGGAGCCCAGGAAGAGACCTGCCACAGGGGCAGAGCCACTGCAGAGGCCATCTACTAGAGCAATGTGGAGCAGGAAAGTGGGGTTGGAGCCCACACAGAGAGCCTCCACCAGGGAAATGTCTAGTAGAGCCAAGGCAGCAGGGCTGCTGTCAGGACCCCAGATCTGTAAGGCCACTGGCAACATGCAGCGCTGGCCCGGAAAAGCTCCAGGCACCAGCGCAGCTCAATGGGCTGCACCTGGTAGAGCTGTGGGAGTGAGGCTGCCCGAGGCTTTGCGGGCCCGGATGCCCCATTGTGCCCAGGATGCAGGATTTGGAATCAAACAAGATTATTTTGGAACTTTAAGACTTAATGTCTGTCCTGCTGGATTTTGGACTTGTTTGGGTCCTGTTTCTCCTTTCTTCTGGCCTATTCCTCCCCTTTGGAATGGGAATGTGTACCCAATGTCTGTTCCACCATTGTATCTTGGCAGTAGATAAATTTGGTTTTGATATTTATAGGTTCACAGCTGGAAGGATTTTTGCCTTTAGTCTTAGATGAAACTTTGGACTTTGAACTTTCAAGTTGGTGCTGGAACAAGCTAAGACTTTTGGGAATGTTGGGATGGAATGATTGTATTTTGTATGTGAGAGGGACATGAGTTTTGGGAGGTCAGAGGCAAAATGATGGAGTTTGGATGTATTGTCCTCCCAGAACGCATATGGAAATTTGATCCCCAATGTGGCAGTTTGAGTCACAGGGGCAGATCCCTTATGAAAGGACTAATGCTCTCCCTAGGCAGGAGAAGTAATGAGTGAGTTCTCACTCTGTTAGTTCCCATGAGAGCTGATTGTTTAAAAGACCCTGGCACCTCCCCACCACCTTGCTTCTTCTCGCCATGTGATCTGCTTGTATCTGCTGGCTGCCTGCTGCTTTCCACCATGAGTAGAAGCAGCCTGAGGCCCGTGCCAAATGCAGTTGTCCCAGAATCGTAAGCCAAATAAACCTCTGTTCTTTTTAAATAATCCAGTCTCAGGTATTCTGTTATAGCAACACATAATGGACTAATACACCAAGGTTGTACACTGTTAGTGGGAATGTAGATTGGTGCAGTCACTATGGAAAACAGTATGGAGGTTCCTAAAAAAATTAAAAATAGAACTACCATATGACCTAGCAATCCCTCTTCTGTGTCTAGACCCAAAGGAAATGAAATCACCACCTCGTAAAAATATCTGAACTTCCATGTTCATTATAGCATTATTCACAATATCTAAAATATGGAAAAAACCTAAGTGTTTGTCAATAGACAAATGGATAAAGAAACTATGGTATATGTTTATGCAATGTAATATTATTTAGCCTTTAAAAAGGAGGAGATCCTGCCATTTGTCACAACATGTAGGAAACTGGAGGACATTATGCTAAGTGAAATAAGTTGGATACAGAAATAAAAATATTGTATGACATCATTTACATGTAGAATGAAAAAAATTCCAATTCTCTTATACAGAGATAGAGAATAAAATAGTTGTTACCAGGGTGTACTGGGGGAAGGAAATAGGGAGATGTAGGCCAAAGGATACAAAGTAGCAGATATGTAGGATGACCAAGTCTAGAGATCTAATTAATGTACATCATGAGGATCATAGTTAATAATAGTGTAGAGATCTAGAGATCTAATTAATGTACATCATGAGGACCATAGTTAATAATAGTGTATTGTACTCAGGATTTTCATTAAATGAGTAGATTGTTAGCTGCTCTTGCCACAAAAAAAAATGGATAATTATGTGAGATGATGGATATATTAATTTGCTTCATTATAGTAACCATTCTACTGTCTATGTGTATCACATAACATCATGTTATAATCTTAAATATACACAATAAAATTTATTTTAAAAAAGAGTACATAGTGCATGAAAGGTGCTCAAATAAATGTATTTATGGCATAAACAAACATTAATAAGCTGATTCTGAAATGTTTGTGGAAATCCAAGGACCTAGCAGAGTCAAAACAATTTTGTAAAAGAGGAACTAAATTGGTGGACTTATACTACCTGATTTCAAAACTTACTACAAAACTGCTGTAATCAAAATACTGTGGTATTGGCATGAAAATAGATACACAGATCTATAGAAGAGAAACAAAAACCCCAAAATAGACCCTCAAAGTTACGGTCAATTAATTTGAGACCAAGGTAAAAGGGCAATTTAATGGGGAAAGAATAATCTGGTTTTTTTCTTTTAAAGGTAGCCAGAACAATTGGTTATCCATATAGAAAAAAAAAATGAATCTTACCTCACATTATACACAAAAAAACTGGAAGTGAATTGTAAGACCTACAAAAGAGACCGGAAATTTGCTTGTGAGAGTGGGCATCTGCAGGGTTATAGCTTGTGATCTATTATGAAGTGGGAGAGGGAGGGTTATCTGAAATTGGCCAGAAAGTTCTGTTATTCACCAGTTGTGAATGGGTATAGCTCATTGTCCACTTTATGTCTCTAATGTACTAGCTTTAAAATAAATGCAATTTCTGCTCCTTTTCTAGCCTCTTCCTTTCATATAGAAGATACCTGTGTGTTTCCAAATTTGTCTGGATACCACACACAATCCTATTACATTTGTCATTTTAGTGGTTATCTTCAAGCCATTGCAAGAATTCTTAAACACTTGAGACACTGGACAACTATGAAGTATTGTTAAGCTGCCTTCTGGCTTTTGTACTTATCATCTTCATCACCTCCTGCCTCTGTTTGGCCATCAGCAATAAGTTGTTGCAAGTCATCTGTGGTTAGACAAGCAGGGTAAGACTCTTGGAGCACTTCCACATCTTCATTTCTACCTCCTCAAATTCAGCCTGCTTTGCTAGATCAACACAGCTTGCCTTGATTTTTTTAAAAAGTTGCTTGTATGCTTCAAATCCTTCAAAATCATGAATCAAGTTAGGGAGAATTTTCCATCACACACAATGCAAATACTCTTTTATTACATCATTCTTAATTTCTATGAAGATATCAATAGTAATCTCTTGTAAAATTCTGTAACACTCTCTGCATTCTCACCTGCGGTAGCAGCAATTAACATCTTAAATGTTTGTCTTAAATATCAGAAAGTCTCTTTTTTTTTTTTTTAATTTTATTTTGTCGATATACATTGTGGCTGATTATTGCTCCCCATCACCAAAACCTCCCTCCCTTCTCCCTCCCCCCCCCCAACAATGTCCTTTCTGATTGCTTGTCGTATCAACTTCAAATAATTGTGGTTGTTATATCTTCTCCCCCCCCCCCCGGTTTGTGTGTGTGTGTGTGTGTGAATTTATATATTAATTTTTAGCTCCCACCAATAAGTGAGAACATGTGGTATTTCTCTTTCTGTGCCTGACTTGTTTCACTTAATATAATTCTCTCAAGGTCCATCCATGTTGTTGCAAATGGCAGTATTTCATTCGTTTTTATAGCTGAGTAGTATTCCATTGTGTAGATGTACCACATTTTCCGTATCCACTCATCCGATGATGGGCATTTGGGCTGGTTCCAACTCTTGGCTATTGTAAAGAGTGCTGCGATGAACATTGGGAAACAGGTATAACTTCGACTTGATGATTTCCATTCCTCTGGGTATATTCCCAACAGTGGGACACCTGGATCGTATGGTAGATCTATCTGCAATTGTTTGAGGAACCTCCATACCATTTTCCATAGAGGCTGCACCATTTTGCAGTCCCACCAACAATGTATGAGAGTTCCTTTTTCTCCACAGCCTCGCCAGCATTTATCGTTCATAGACTTTTGGATTTTGGCCATCCTAACTGGGGTTAGATGGTATCTCAATGTGGTTTTGATTTGCATTTCCCGGATGCTGAGTGATGTTGAGCATTTTTTCATATGTCTGTTGGCCATTTGGATATCTTCCTTAGAGAAATGCCTACTTAGCTCTTTTGCCCATTTTTTAATTGGGTTGCTTGTTTCTTCTTGTACAGTTGTTTGAGTTCCTTATATATTCTGGATATTAATCCTTTGTCAGATATATATTTTGCAAATATTTTCTCCCACTCTATTGGTTGTCTTTTAACTCTTAATTGTTTCTTTTGCTGTGCAGAAGCTTTTTAGTTTGATATAATCCCATTTGTTTATTTTTCCTTTTGTTGCCCGTGCTTTTGGGGTCGTATTCATGAAGTCTGTGCCCGGTCCTATTTCCTGAAGTGTTTCTCCTATGTTTTCTTTAAGAAGTTTTATTGTTTCAGGGTGTATATTTAAATCCTTAATCCATTTTGAGTTGATTTTAGTATACGGCGAGAGGTATGGATCTAGTTTCATTCTCCTGCATATGGATATCCAGTTATCCCAGCACCGTTTGCTGAAGAGGCAGTCCCTTCACCACAGAATAGGCTTGGTGCCTTTGTCAAAGATCAGCTGACAGTAAGTGTGTGGGTTGATTTCTGGATTCTCTATTCTATTCCATTGGTCAGTGTGTCTGTTTTTATGCCAGTACCATACTGTTTTGGTTATTATAGCTTTGTATTAGAGCTTAAAGTCAGGTAGTGTTATGCCTCCAGCTTTATTTTTTTTGCTCAGCATTGCTTTGGCTATGCGTGGTCTTTTATTGTTCCATATAAATGTCTGGATAGTTTTTTTCATTTCTAAGAAAAATGTCTTTGGAATTTTGATGGGGATTGCATTGAATTTGTATATCACTTTGGGAAGTATGGACATTTTCACTATGTTGATTCTTCCAATCCAAGAGCATGGGATATCTTTCCATCTTCTTGTATCCTCTCTAATTTCTCTCAGCAGTGGTTTGTAGTTCTCATTATAGAGATTTTTCACCTCCTTGGTTAACTCAATTCCCAAGTATTTTATTTTTTTGGTGGCTATTGTAAATGGGCAGGCTTTCTTGATTTCTCTTTCTGCATGTTCACTATTGGAGAAAAGAAATGCTACTGATTTTTGTGTGTTGATTTTGTATCCTGCTACTGTGCTGAAATCATTTATCAATTCCAAGAGTTTTTTTGTAGAGGTTTTAGGCTGTTCAATATATAGGATCATGTCATCTGCAAACAGGGACAGTTTGACTTCATCTTTTCCAATCTGGATGCCCTTTATTTCCTTCTCTTCTCTGATTGCTCTGGCTAGTACTTCCAACACTATGTTGAATAGGAGTGGTGAGAGTGGGCATCCTTGTCTAGTTCCTGTTCTTAAAGGAAAAGCTTTCAGCTTTTCCCCATTCAGGATGATATTGGCTGTGGGTTTGGTATATATGGCTTTAATTATGTTGAGATACTTTCCCTCTATACCTAACTTATAGAGGGTCTTTGTCATGAATGAGTGCTGAACTTTATCAAATGCTTTTTCAGCATCTATAGAGATGATCATATGGTCCTTGTGTTTGAGTTTATTAATATGGTGTATCACATTTATTGATTTGCATATGTTGAACCAACCTTACATCCCTGGGATGAATCCCACTTGATCGTGATGAATAATTTTATGTATGTGTTGCTGTATTCTGTTTGCTAGTAATTTAGTGAGGATTTTTGCATCTATATTCATCAAGGATATTGGCCTGTAGTTTTCTTTTTTGGTTATATCTTTACCTGGTTTTGGTATCAGGATGATGTTTGCTTCATAGAATGAGTTTGGGAGATTTGCGTCCGTTTCAATCTTTTGGAATAGTTTGTAAAGAATCGGTGTCAATTCCTCTTTGAATGTTTGGTAAAATTCTGCTGTGAATCCATCTGGTCCTGGGCTTTTCTTTGTTGGGAGCCTTCTGATAACAGCTTCAATCTCCTTTATTGTTATTGGTCTGTTCAAATTTTCTACGTCTTCACGGTTCAGTTTTGGGAGCTTGTGTGTGTCCAGAAATTTATCCATTTCCTCCAGATTTTCAAATTTGTTGGCGTATAGTTGTTTATAGTAGTCTCAAATGATTCCTTGTATTTCAGATGAATCAGTTGTAATATCGCCTTTTTCATTTCTAATTTTTGTTATTTGAGTCTTCTCTCTTCTTTTTTTTGTTAGCCATGCTAATGGTTTGTCTATTTTATTTATCTTTTCAAAAAACCAACTTTTTGATTCGTTGATCTTTTGAATTGTTTTTTGGTTTTCAATTTCATTCAGTTCTGCTCTGATCTTAATGATTTCTTTCCGTCTGCTAACTTTAGGTTTGGATTGTTCTTGTTTTTCTAGTTCTTTAAGGTGAAGTGTTAGTTTGTTCACTTGCCATCTTTCTATTCTTCTGAAGTGAGCGTTTAATGCAATAAATTTTCCCCTCAATACTGCTTTTGCAGTATCCCCCAGGTTTTGGTATGATGTATCATTGTTTTCATTAGTTTCAATAAATTTTTTGATTTCCTGCTTGATTTCTTCTTGGACCCATATGTCATTAAGTAGAATGCTGTTTAATTTCCATGTGTTTGTATAGTTTCCAGAGTTTCGTTTGTTATTAATTTCTAGTTTTAATCCATTGTGGTCTGAGAAGATACATGGGATAATTGCAATTTTTTTGAATTTATTGAGACTTGATTTGTGACCTAATATGTGATCTATCCTGGAGAATGATCCATGTGCTGATGAGAAAAATGAATATTCTGAGGTTGTTGGGTGAAATGTTCTGTAGATATCTGCCAATTCCAATTGGTCTAGAGTCTTGTTTAGATCTTGTGTTTCTCTACTGATTCTTTGCCTAGATGATCTGTCTAATATTGACAGTGGGGTGTTCAGGTCCCCTGCTATTATGGTATTAGTGTCTATTTCTTTCCTTAGGTCTAATAGAGTTTGTTTTATAAATCTGGCTTCTCCAACATTGGGTGCATACATATTTATGATTGTTATGTCTTCTTGATGGATCAGTCCTTTTATCATTGTCTCTTTTTATGGTTTTTAGTTTAAAGTCTATTTTGTCAGATATAAGAAGATCTACTCCAGCTCGTTTTTCTTTTCTGTTTGCATGGTAAATCTTTTTCCATCCTTTCACTCTTAGTCTGTGTGAATCTTTATGGGTGAGGTGGGTCTCTTGTAGGCAGAATATAGTTGGGTCCTGCTTTTTGATCCAGGCAGCCAGTCTGTGTCTTTTAATTGGGGAATTTAAGCCTTTTACATTAAGAGTTGTTATTGAAAGGTGTTGATTTATTCCTAGCATTTTATTGGTTGTTTGGTTGTCTTAGGTGTCTTTTGTTCCTTGCTTTCTGATTTACTGTTTGTTTTCTGTGTTTGTTGGTTCCTTAGGTTGTAGATAGTATTTTTGTTAGCTTGTTTTCTCTTCATGAATGCCATTTTTATTATTCTAGTGGGTTTAGATTTTTCTTGGGTTTTTATTGCAGTGGTAGTTATTTTTCAGGAACCAAACCCAGTACTCCCTTGAGGATTTCTTGTAAGGGTGGTCTTGTGGTAGTGAACTCCCGCAGTTTTTGTTTGTCTGAGAAATATACTATTTGCCCCTCATTTTGGAAGGATAGCCTTGCAGGGTAGAGTATTCTTGGCTGGCAATCTTTGTCTTTTAGTATTTTGAAAATATCATCCCATTCCTTTCTAGCTTTTAGGGTTTGTGATGAAAAGTCTGATGTTAACCTGATTGGGGCTCCCTTATATGTGATTTGACGCTTCTCTCTTGCAGCCTTTTAAGATTCTGTCTTTATCTCTGAGTTTTGCCAATTTGACTATGACATGTCTTGGAGAACATCTTTTTGGGTTGAATACATTTGGAGATCGTTGAGCTTCCTGGATCTGAAGATCTGTGATTTTTCCTATACCTGGGAAGTTTTCTGCCACTATTTTGTTGAATATGTTTTCAATGGAATCTCCATTTTCCTCCCCTTCTGGAATACCCATGACTCGGATATTTGATCGCTTATGGTTGTCTGATATCTCTCTCAGATTTTCTTCAATGTCCTTGATTCTTTTTTCTTTCTTTTTGTCTGCTTGTGTTATTTCAAACAGCCCATCTTCAAGTTCAGAGGTTCTCTCTTCAACTTCGACAAGCCTGCTGGTTAAACTCTCCATTGTGTTTTTTATTTCGCTGAATAATTTCTTCAGTTCAGCAAGTTCTGCTACATTTTTTTTCAGGACATTGATTTCTTTGTACATTTCCTCTTTCAGATCCTGTATACTTTTCCTCGTTTCATCATGATGTCTAGCTGTGTTTTCTTGTATCTCATTCAGTTTCCTTAGAATTATCACTCGAAATTCCTTGTCAGTCATTTCAAGGGCTTCTTGTTCTATAGGATCTAGAGTTTGAGATTTATTAACTTTTGGTGGTGTACTTTCTTGATTTTTTGTATTTCTGGTATCTTTTTTTTGATGTTTATTCATTGTGGCAGGGGGTTTCACAGTCCACTGGTTTGAGACTAATGAGTAACTAGGATGTTGCTGTGGTTGCCAATTTCGTATGGCTACCTACGTGGCTGCTCAGTTGGCCTCTAGTGCCTTGTGTGTGTGGTTGCCTCGGGTCTTGGGCTTCTCCGGGGAGCCACCTTTCTGGTCAGCTTGGACTCTGCTGGGCTGGTGGATCACGTACCACAGAGTGTGTGATCGCTGTTGAGCTTTCACTTCCTGTCCAGGACTTCTCCCTGTTCCGTGTGCTCTGGCCCAGGCTGTTGGATCGTGCAGTGGCGACCCCACAGGGTGTGTAGTTTCTGTCAAGTCTCCGCCTCCCTGGCCACACGCCTCCCCCCTCAGTATAAACCGAGTCTAGCGCCCACCTGCAGCCTGGTCTCCGGCAGGTTCAAGCGGACCTGGGAACTCTCCTACCACACTATTCCCAACCAGAAATTCGTTAGGCTTTTTTCCAAACTGGTGGCCGCAGAGATGGTATCTGCCTCCCAGTAACAGGGAGTTTACCTGGGGCCGGAGTCCAGGGTATGGTGGAGTGACAGTCGGCCCACCCGTACTTCCTTGCCCTCCCGACACTGGCCCGGGACGCCCCCGGCCACCAGCCCTGCCAGAGAACCGCGGAGGGAGTGGGAGCGGAGGCCGGTCCGCAGGCTCCGGAAAGCCCGGCGCCAGGCCAAGCAAGTGGGAGGGCTCAGTGATGGCCGAGCAGGGCGGAGTTGCCTGCACCTGGGAAAATGGAGGCAGCACCGGGCGGTGAGTGGCCTGGTGGTGCAGGCGGGAGCCGCGTGGGCATCCACCCCCCAAACAGAGCTGTGCCAGGGGTCACTCACAGTGCTGTGCCAGGTCGAGTGCTCGCTCTCTGTCTCTGGTTTGCTGCTTTTCCCAGTTCTCGGCCGCTGCCGCCTCGGGCTGTTCGGTCGCGGCGCGGCTCGGCGCTCCCAGGAATCTTCTTTAATGCCGGCCTGAAACCTCGAATCCTGAATAGGGCAGCTGGCCGCCTTCAGCGTGGCCCCCACCTCCTGGAACCTGGCTGCATCCACAGCAGCCCTGGCGCCGTGTTCCCTGTTTCGAGACTCGCTTTTGCAGCTAAGAAACAGTTCTTTTCCTGCTCCACACTTCAAAGCTGTTGCCTGTAAATGAGGCAGCCTCTCCTGCCGGGGGCAAAGTGGCGGTCACCCCCCACGACCGGTCAGCAGCAGCAGTCCTCCCTTAAGAGATGGTGAGAGGAAGGTCCACAAGTTTCCCGGCTGCCTGAGGCCCAGTGGCCGCCTTTTCCACCTCAGCTACTCCGCGCCAGCCTCCGCAGCCGCCGCCATCTTGAAAAGCCTATCAGAAAGTCTTAAACTCTGCTAGCACCCAGAACATCACAATTAAGCTTTCATAACCTTAAATTCTGGGGAATGTTATTCTGCCTTTGGGATGGAGGTTCTTCAAGGAATTCGTTTATAGTAGATACCTATTTTATAAACATTGAAAAATTTATTAAGTGTATAGCCTTCCTCAATTAACTTCAGTATCACCACTGGAAATTCTTTTGCAGCATTCTCATCTGTACGTGTGGCTTTGCCCAATAGCTGAAGGCTGAAGGCAACTTTGCCTCTAATTAAATGACCAAACCAGTCAATGCTACACTAAATGGAGCTACTTGTTCAGGATTTGGCAATTTCCGTGTATATACATAACGTTTTCTCTTAACAATGTGATAAACGTATTCCTGATTCATTTTTGCTATTGTTTTCAATCTATATGTTCAACAATCTTCCCACCTAAGAAAGCTTTTCTTTCTCTGGCTTTGTACTTGTTTGACTTCATAAGCACTTGAAGATGTTGCAGGCATAGACTTTTATTTTTGCAGCTTTGTTTCTGATGGTCCACAATGTAGATACCTTCATTCCTGTTGCTAATGAGATATCACATATCCTCTCATTTCTTTCAAAATGCTGTATTATTTCAAGTTACTCCTCAAAATTAAAGCTTTCCTTTTGCACACACTTCTTAGCATTTTTGAACCAACATGTTTGGGAAGTTGGATGAGTGGGGTTTTTTTGTATTTTGAGATAATTCATATATGCAAAATAATAGCAGAGCTTAATCCTGCAGGATAATTTTTTAAACACAGTGAGTTGAAGAAGCTGGTAGAATTTCGAGTTATTTGCAGGTGTGTACTTTGTGCATTTTCCTGGCTCAAATCATCTGGATACAGGTTTCTTCCTTTACCTAATGTTTCTCAGGACCAATTCACCCATAAGCAAACATGATATTCATGGTTTTACTCAAATTGTTCCCTAATATATCAAATGCTTTAGAACAAATTCTCCTTTTCAAATAAGTGTTTAGCACAACTAACTTATTAAGCCACCTGACTTGGGTATCCCTTGGAAAATTAAATTCAGCAAGTTGAAAACTTAGCTCAATACCTTTTTCATTTTCTCTTTAATTTTCTTTCTTTTTCTTTTTCTAACCAACTTGTTTCTGCTCTATGTTTCTATCTCAGTGAGTGATACCACCACCGACTGTGCTGACCAAGCCATAAACCTGGGTTTCATCTTCACCTCCTTTTCTCTCCACCTCTACATACAATCAGTCACATTCTATCCTTTCTACATCCTAAGCGCTTCATGAAATTTTTGATTTTTTCACATCCCCACTACCACTCCCTTAATTCACAATAGCATCCTTTCCTCACCTGGATATTGATTCAGATTCCCAACTTCCAGAGCTGGTCTTCTCTAATCCACTGTTCTCTTTGCAACCAATTATATTTCTAAATTACAAATTTGATGTTACTCCTGTTTAGAATCTGCCCATGGCTCCCCGTTAACAACTGGATAAAGTTTAATTTCCTTAATATGCTTTTTAAAATATATTTTTAATTTTTTAATTTTTTTTATTTTAACTTCTCAATATACATTGTTGTCGATTTTCATGACCCTTTACCTGTTCCTCTCCCCCTCCCTCTCCCCCCCCACATCATATCTGTTCACTTGTCTTAAAAAGTTCAAGGAATTGTTGTGATTGTTGTGCCTTCTTCCCTCCCCACCCTATGTTTGTTTGTGTGTTTATTTATTTATTTTTAGCTCCCACAAATAAGTGAGAACATGTGGTATTTCTCTTTCTGTGCCTGACTTGTTTCACTTAATATAATTTTCTCTAGGTCCATCCATGTTGCTGTAAATGGCAGTATTTCATTCTTCTTTATGGCAGAGTAGTATTCCATTGTGTAGATATACCACAGTTTCCTTGTCCACTCATCTGATGATGGACATTTGGGCTGGTTCCAACTCTTGGCCATTGTAAATAGTGCTGCGATGGACATTGGGGAACAGGTATACCTTCGACTTGATGATTTCCATTCCTCTGGGTATATTCCCAACAGTGGGATAGCTGGGTCGTATGGTAGATCTATCTGCAATTGTTTGAGGAACCTCCATACCATTTTCCATAGAGGCTGCACCATTTTGCAGTCCCACCAACAATGTATGAGAGTTCCTTTTTCTCCGCAACCTTGCCAGCATTTATCGTTCAGAGTCTTCTGGATTTTAGCCATCCTAACTGGGGTTAGATGGTATCTCAATGTGGTTTTGATTTGCATTTCCCGGATGCTGAGTGATGTTGAGCATTTTTTCATATGTCTGTTGGCCATTTGGATATCTTCCTTAGAGAAATGCCTACTTAGCTCTTTTGCCCATTTTTTAATTGGGTTGCTTGTTTTCTTCTTGTAAAGTTGTTTGAGTTCCTTATATATTCTGGATATTAATCCTTTGTCAGATATATATTTTGCAAATATTTTCTCCCACTCTGTTGGTTGTCTTTTAACTCTGTTGTTTCTTTTGCTGTGCAGAAGCTTTTTAGTTTGATATAATCCCATTTGTTTATTTTTCCTTTGGTTGCCCGTGCTTTCGGGGTCGTATTCATGAAGTCTGTGCCCAGTCCTATTTCCTGAAGTGTTTCTCCTATGTTTTCTTTAAGAAGTTTTATTGTTTCAGGGTGTACATTTAAATCCTTAATCCATTTTGAGTTGATTTTAGTATACGGTGAGAGGTATGGATCTAGTTTCATTCTCCTGCATATGGATATCCAGTTATCCCAGCACCATTTGCTGAAGAGGCAGTCCCTTCCCCAGTGAATAGGCTTGGTTCCTTTGTCAAAGATCAGCTGGCAGTAAGTGTGTGGGTTGATTTCTGGATTCTCTATTCTATTCCATTGGTCAGTGTGTCTGTTTTTATGCCAGTACCATACTGTTTTGGTTATTATAGCTTTGTAGTATAGCTTAAAGTCAGGTAGTGTTATGCCTCCAGCTTTATTTTTTTTTTGCTCAGCATTGCTTTGGCTATGCGTGGTCTTTTATTGTTCCATATAAATATCTGGATAGTTTTTTCCATTTCTGAGAAAAATGTCTTTGGAATTTTGATGGGGATTGCATTGAATTTGTACATCACTTTGGGTAGTATGGACATTTTCACTATGTTGATTCTTCCAATCCAAGAGCATGGGATATCTTTCCATCTTCTTGTATCCTCTCTAATTTCTCTCAGCAGTGGTTTGTAGTTCTCCATTATAGAGATTTTTCACCTCCTTGGTTAACTCAATTCCTAAGTATTTTATTTTTTTGGTGGCTATTGTAAATGGGCAGGCTTTCTTGATTTCTCGTTCTGCATGTTCACTATTGGAGAAAAGAAATGCTACTGATTTCTGTGTGTTGATTTTGTATCCTGCTACTGTGCTGAAGTCATTTATCAATTCCAAGAGTTTTTTTGTAGAGGTTTTAGGCTGTTCGATATATAGGATCATGTCATCTGCAAACAGGGACAGTTTGACTTCATCTTTTCCAATCTGGATGCCCTTTATTGCCTTCTGTTCTCTGATTGCTCTGGCTAGTACTTCCAACACTATGTTGAATAGGAGTGGTGAGAGTGGGCATCCTTGTCTAGTTCCTGTTCTTAAAGGAAAAGCTTTCAGCTTTTCCCCATTCAGGATGATATTGGCAGTGGGTTTGGCATATATGGCTTTAATTATGTTGAGATATTTTCCCTGTATACCTAACTTATAGAGGGTCTTTGTCATGAATGAGTGCTGAACTTTATCAAATGCTTTTTCAGCATCTATAGAGATGATCATATGGTCCTTGTGTTTGAGTTTATTAATATGGTGTATCACATTTATTGATTTGCGTATGTTGAACCAACCTTGCATCCCTGGGATGAATCCCACTTGATCGTGATGAATAATTTTACGTATGTGTTGCTGTATTCTGTTTGCTAGTATTTTAGTGAGGATTTTTGCATCTATATTCATCAAGGATATCGGCCTGTAGTTTTCTTTTTTGGTTATATCTTTACCTGGTTTTGGTATCAGGATGATGTTTGCTTCATAGAATGAGTTTGGGAGATTTGCATCCGTTTCAATCTTTTGGAATAGTTTGTAAAGAATCGGTGTCAATTCCTCTTTGAATGTTTGGTAAAATTCTGCTGTGAATCCATCTGGTCCTGGGCTTTTCTTTGTTGGGAGCCTTCTGATAACAGCTTCAATCTCCTTTATTGTTATTGGTCTGTTCAAATTTTCTACATCTTCATGGTTCAGTTTTGGGAGCTTGTGTGTGTCCAGAAATTTATCCATTTCCTCCAGATTTTCAAATTTGTTGGCGTATAGTTGTTTATAGTAGTCTCGAATGATTCCTTGTATTTCAGATGAATCAGTTGTAATATCGCCTTTTTCATTTCTAATTTTTGTTATTTGAGTCTTCTCTCTTCTTTTTTTTGTTAGCCATGCTAATGGTTTGTCTATTTTATTTATCTTTTCAAAAAACCAACTTTTTGATTCGTTGATCTTTTGAATTGTTTTTTGGTTTTCAATTTCATTCAGTTCTGCTCTGATCTAAATGATTTCTTTCCGTCTGCTAACTTTAGGTTTGGATTGTTCTTGTTTTTCTAGTTCTTTAAGGTGTAGTTTCCAATTTTTTATGCTGAAAGTCACCTACCACAATGCTTCTTGTTATATTTGTAAAAAGTATTTAACTTAAATTAGTAAATACTAAATTTCAATTTTAGCGTGGACTTCATTATTTCCTGGGATATCAGCACAGAGAATGATTAATGATTATTTTTTGACCTTTAAATCAATATTTATTGGCATTATTTATTGACTTATTGACAATAAATAGTGTAAATACTCAAGTTAGAGTATAAATCAAGAACTTTCTGGAAGCAAAGACTGGAGCCCTTCCTCACAATACCTCACCTAATGAGTTTCATTGAGGGAACTCATGTCAGTAAGAGCAGCAGAAATCTCACATATGTAGGTAGCCATCTACACCAGCCTCATCATAGGGCCAATGCATGTACTTTAGGAATCAGAAAAAATCCAAACATCCTCTAGCAACAAGGTTAACTTGTTTCTACCTTAGCAGAGCTTAACAACTCTCAGTATTATGATGACTCAATACCATCTGCCTTAGGTTACAATCAACCTACCACCTCTCTCTCCAGTCTTTGAGCTGGTTTCACTCTCATCACAGGACTTCCACTTACTCCTTTTCATTTGTAACTTCCTCAGGCTCAGAGGTCCCTATCTCAGCCTAAAGACATTTCATTAGCAGCTGGCTGAAGATGAAAAAGCATCCCTTAGAAGGGGACCTTGGTTATAGTAAGCTCTGTGATGGATTCATTTAGGAATACATGAATATATTTGTATACATGAATATATAAAAATAAATATACTACAAGTTGAGTATCCATTATTCAAAATGCTTGGGAAAAGAAGTGTTTAGGATTTCAGTTTTTCAGATTTTGGAACATTCGCCTTAACGTTTGCATTATTTGGACTAACTAGTTCAGCATCCCTAATCAATAAATCTGTCACATTGGCACTCAAAGTGTTTCAGATTTTGGAGCATTTTGGGCTTCAGATTTTTAGATTAGGGATACCTACACATATAGTAGGTCATAAGGACTTAGTAGGATGAATTTGCAAAGTATATCTATTTTTTTTCTCATTATTGCCTCTATAATCCCCTCTCTCCCCATATATGCAGAAAAACTATGAAAGGTCCCATAATTTTTCTGGTCACTCTCAGATAATATAAAAGTCCTTTTATCACTTTTGGTCCTTCTATTTGCCAGACCGTCTCATCTTCCTATGTTGGAATGCTCCAGGGCTCAGACCCCAGGCCTCTTCTCTGTTTATGTTTACCCTCTAGGTCTCTTCTAGCCCCAGTGACACTAAATATCCTCCACATGTTCATGGCTCTCAAACGTCTGCAGACCCAGACTCTCCCCCTAACTTCCAGACTCTTGTATCCAACTGCCTATTTGAAATCTTCACTTGATGTCTGAGGGAACCCTTGATTTCCTTTCTAACCTCTCCCCAGCCTCTCCCATTTCACTAAAATTGTAACTGTATGTGTATATTTTTCTTTCTTTCTTTTTTTTTTTTTTTAGCTGCTTAGGCTTAAGATATTGATGTCAGTTTTAAATCCATTTCCCCCCCTCACAGCTTCACATTCAATCGGTTAACAATTCCTATTACCTGTATTTCTGAAATAGATCCAAAATTGGACCATTTCTTACAACCTCTCCTCTATCAACCTTGTCCAAGTCACTATCATCTCTCACATAGATTATTTCAAGAGCCTCAAAACTGGTCTCTCTGATGGTGCCCTTGCTTCCTGCAATTTATTGCTGACATAGCAGCCAAAGTAAATATGTAAACTTTGTTTACAGAGTAAACATGCAATATAGATCATGTAATTTTTCTGCTCAAAACTCTCTCTGATTCTTCATGTCATTCATAGTAAGACTCAGATTCTTCATCACTATGTGACTTCTCTACTCTCATTTCCTACCATTTCCTGAATTACTTAAACCCACTTAAGCCTCCCTGGCCTCCTGGAAGCCACTCTGTCAGACCAAGCGTACACCTACCTCAGGGCCTTTGTATTCACTCTTTCTTTGACCTAAGACTTTAATACCAATTCTATATTAAATATCACCTTCCTCCCCATCTTTTCTACTCAGTGTCATCCTCTATTGCCTTTCCATGAATTATTTTTCCTCGTAGCACTTACCTGACATAACTCTATTTATTTGTTTCTTTGTTTTTTATCTCCTCCTCTAGAATCCGAGTCCCATTAGAGAAGAGACTTTGGTTTTTTATTACTAAATCTTCAACACTCTAAATATTGTAGACCTATAAGTGTGATATATGATATGATACAAAATATGTGGTTAATTTAAGGGCCACTGGGAGTAAATTTTAAAAGACTATTCAGATTCTTCTACATGTATTGATACTTTCATTTGGAGTAGTTTATCTTAACACCCGTAGTTTTAGTAATTCAGCTTACATTATGTTGTAATATATTTATTTCTTAGTATTTAATGTTTATGAAGTGTTCATAACTTGCTGAAAATGCTATAAAATAAGGGAAGATCCCATCCTGCTCTAAGTGATAACAATATATGTATTTATAAGAAAGTTGATCTAAATAGGCTGTCATTTTATTTCTCCAAATAAGGATATGACTATTATGTGAAACCTTTATCATAAATGGTGTAAATCCATGATAATGGTAATGTATATGATAATGATAAGCACTGAGAAGGGATTCACACTGAGAGTAACCCTTGCCTTTCACAGACCTCTATCATTCTAACAATAGAACACAAGGGAAAGCCCCACTCACTCAAAGTAGGTCTGCCTTTCCCCAACAGAGATTAGGCGTGATTGCTGAGTTCTGTACTGAGACCATGGTTCCTCAGATGTCTTCCATTCAATAAACAAGATTCAGGAGAGAGCCACAGGCACCCATGCCTTCCACCAATACTCACTGCCTTGACTCTTATCTACCAAGACTAATCTCATGTCTTTTATCCCTGTCACGTGAGATGCCACAAGAAGCCCCAGAATTCCAGGTTCTTCCTCATCTCCCACTCTCTGATCCCCACAAGGCTCTGGCCATCCCCAGTTGTATCCTATTCTTCCACCCCTTCTTACCGTTTGAAACCATTTCACTGTGCTTCTCTCCTTATCTTTTTCAACACTGAAAACGTGGCTCTCCTCTGAGGACTCTGTTTCCTGTGCAGTCTTTCAAGTAGAGGCTAAATTTTCTCTCATGGCTCTAGAAATAATGGGATCTTAGGTTGGAATGTTATTCTCTTTACATTTAATGTAATTACTGATAAGGTAGGATTTATGTTTGGTTTTTGTATGTTATGTCTTTTTTGTGCCTCTATCTTTCCAATACTGTTTCTTTTGCATTAAATAGATATTGTTTAGTGTTCCATTTTGATGGACTCCCTTTAGTATTTCTTTAGGGACAGGTCTATTAATAACAAATTCTCTTAAGTTTTAAAATCTGATAATGTCTTAATTTCTCCTACATTTTTGAAGGATAGTTTTGCTGGATGTAGAATTCTGTGTTGACAGTCTTTGTCTTTCAGCACTTTGAATATGTTATCCTACTGCCTACTGGATTCCACAGTTTCTGATGACAAGTTGGCTATTAATCATTTTTAGTATCCTTGCATGTAATGAGTCAACTTTATCCTGCTGCATTCAGGTTTCTTGTTTTCTTTGTGTTTTTCCTTTGACGGTTTGACTGTAATGTGTCTAGGTATGCATCTATTTTAGTTTACATGACTTGGATTTTGTTGAGATTCTTGGATGAGCAGGTTAGTGTTTTTCATCAAATTTTAGAAGTTTTTATCTGTTATTTCTTTAAATAATCTCTCTCTCTCCTTTTGGGATAACCATTATCTTGATACACTTGATGGTATCCCACATGTCTTTAAGGTTCTGTTCCTTCATCTTCATTCTTGTTTTATTTTTTTGTTCCTCAGTCTTGATAAATATCAATTGATTGCCTTCTAGTCTGTTGATTCTTCTGACTCTTCAAATCTACCGTTGAGCCTCTCTACCGAATTTTTAATTTTAGTTATTGTACCATTTAACTTTGGAAATTCTATGGTCTATGAAGCCAGGGTTATGGTTAATTGGCTACATCCCCAATTTGTGTTTTCAACTTTGATAATTATTTGAAAAGTAAAATTAAAGGAAAAATCCAGAGTAGTGTCCAGACAAGAAGTTAGCTTGCTGATTTGGGGCAGAGACAATGCTCATTCCTAAGATGAAGAGAGAGACAAGGAAGAAGGATGGAGCTAACTGAAGAAGGGCTTCCTCTTCATGAGTCGCGTTCTGTGTCCCTACATTATTTTAATTCAAATGTTATATAACTTATTTCACCGAATAAATTTATTATTTTTTAAAACACATTTTAAAGTTTATTGATAAAGTCTGTGTTACATCTCACACAGAGAGATTGGGTGCGGGACACAAGGAATAATGGCAGCTAGTGGTAAAGGGCACACTGATAGTATTGATCGGATCATTATATCTTGGACACAGATGGTGACAGCCAGCTTTGTCCCCCATGAATATGCATAATTATTTTTAGAAGTTATATAATTTATAAATGTTAGAAGAACATATAATCAAATTAAAATGGACAAATTATTCAGTCAAATGAATAATAGACTGTAGTATATCCATACAATAAAATACTATTCAGCAAGGAGAAGAAATAAATTACTCATAAAAATTAAATAAATTACTAATACATACAGCAACATGGATGAATCTCAATTGTGATATGATAAGTGAAGAAAGCCAGATTTATATTCCATGGTTCCATTATGTGAAAATCTGGTAAAGGCAAAATAATAGATATAGAAAACAGATCAGTGGTTAGCAGGCAATGGAGAAGTGGGGAAGACATTGACCAAAATGAGAAGTGAGGGAATTGTTTTGGGAGAAAGACCATTCTACAAGTCAATTGTGATGATAGTTATGCAGCTATATGCATTTGACAAATGGATGAATTTTGCTATATGTAAGGTATACCTCAATAAACCTGACTTTTTTAAAAAGCTAAATAAAATTAGTTTTAGTATCCATTACTCATTATTAGAATAGAATTCAAAGATTCAATTAATACTTCTTACATGTAGAGCCTTTCACTTATATTTGAAAATATTTAGAATAGGAAATATTTGATGATCCAAAATTTAGTGAAGCTTATGAAATATAAAAAAAGAGCTTTTTCCTGAGTAATGCCAATTTGTAGATAAAACTCATTTTCTTTTGACAGTTTTCAGTGAGATCCCTGATTGACCTAAAATAATAAAGGAGGATGCTCGTGAATTTTTCATCAGGATATTAAGTGATATGGTGAATTTACGTTGATTGTTAATAATTTGAATACATATTTAATTATGATCCTTCTTCTTTTGTGTGATTAAAAACTTCTTAATGAGAGTAATATATCAGAATTTTAAGATAAATATTCTCCCAATCATCAAACTTGAAATAAGTTTGTCAGCTGAATTAAAATTATAAAAGGTGAATAATTCTTTTTTTTTTTTTTTTTGTCTTTTTGTGACCAGTAAGGGGATCGCGTGAACAATTCTTTGATTTATTTTTGCTTCAATTTTTTTTTTTTGACAGCTGGCCAGTATGGGGATCCAAACCCTTGACCTGTGTGTAATTAGCACCACCCTCTCCCAAATGAGCTAACAGACCAGCCTTATTTTTGCTTCAGTTTTAAGTATCAGTTCCAACAACTACTTTTCAAGTAAGCTGGATCTCCAGAACATAAAGTCCATAGATATTTGACATGGTGAGAGTCTCTTCCAACTAAAAATCTACCCTCATTTGGATAAATAAACATATTTCCCCTCTTGTTTCTATTAACTTTGGATAACTTGGTCTATTAATCTATCTCTAACACAATATCAAGTTTAATGTTCTCATTTGGTAATTATTGGTCTTCTTATTCAAAACTATGTAATTCATCAATTTTTACACTTCTGTCTAAAGATAAGATACTGCTATTACTCCCATCTCAATAGAAAAGCTGGAATTATCAAATACCCAACTGGTGAGTGACAATTCAGTATTTTAAGGTTATATTTAGACTGCATGTTCAGAGCATGTGTTAGCTTGCAAAGGAAATTACCTATTACTTCATTCAAATGGTCATTATTAAGTCAATTTTGAATGGATAACTAATGAGATTACATGGGATAAATTTTTTTAAAAAGGTCATCATCATGGGTTAGGCAAATATATGTTTTTTCCATAATGATTCTCTTATTAATGGAATTGCAGGGTTTAGCTTTGTAGTAAATTACTTGCAAGGGACCCATGCATGATACAAGCTAGAAGTAGAAATATAAATCTAAGAACGGTTACTTTGAGTAAGATAATACAATATATGTCTCATTTGGGGTATTCTGGTTCATGGTGCAAAAGGCTTGGTGCCTATCACTTTATATTCATACAGCCAAACTGGAATACTTTTGCATTTTTCTAGTTTAATAATTTCTTAACTCTGGTTCTATAAAGCTGTTTATCTGAGAGACTCTGACATTTTCTATGTTAAGGGCAGGGTGGATTTCTTACAGAAAGGAGGTAACTTACCTGTGGAATTTTGCACTAAAAATTAATTATTAAATAAAAATAAAAGATAATAATAATGATAACATTTGTTGATCACTTATACTATACCAAACACATACATTAGACTAAGCCTTTAGTATATATTATATTCATTTTTTGGATACATGTAAAGTAGTTACTTTTATTGATCCCATTTTAAAGATGAGGAAAGTGAATCACAAAAGACTTTATAACTTGCCTAAGGTCCCCGAGCTAGGACTAGGACACATGCAATTCAGCTCCATGACAAACTCTAACCATGTTTGGAATACAAGATGACTTGATGACTCAGTCTACACATTACTCAGTTTAATATTTTGGTGCTCATCCATTTGATTCTGTGTTGAGGCAGAATGAGTAGATCTCACCATAACAGAGTCATTCTTGTCCATAAGAGATGTTTAGGTGGTGATCCCTAGAGCCTGGAAGCTGTCTCTCTTTATGGCCTCGTATGTAGGCAGCATGACAATTTAAAAAACGGAACTTACTAACCAGCCACTGATGGTGAAAATGGCAAGGAAACTCCTTGAAGTAACATTTAGTAAAGAGTTTGTAAAGAAAATTAAGTATCTCATGATGTGCTACCTTTAGAAATTCCAGAGCATATTTTTACAAAGATGCTATGATGAAATTATCATGATACATAGAGTCAAAGTTCAGTCATGAAACTGAGGGGGAGGCTGCTTAGCTCAGTTGGTTAGAGCGTAGCCTTATAACACCAAGGTCACTGGTTCAGATCCCTGCACCAGCCAGCCACCCCCTAACCCCCCAAAAGAGAAACTGGTATTAATTTGAATTAGTAGTAACATGGAGTAATCTGCTAAACTTCTATGAGATTTACTTTCTTCATCCCTTATGTAAGATATTGAAACAGATCCAGAGGTTCTTTTCTGTGTTGAAATTTTGTTACATTATTTAAATTTTCTCAACAACTAGTAAATAACATTCTAACGAGAACATCTCTAAGTCTTATGACTCATAAATATGATTACACTTGAAGCCAAAATCCCATAATTTAATTTATTAAAATTTCATCAGGATTCACCCAAAATCTAGGGAGGAGATTGAAATGAAGAGGGACATTGCTTAAAATACATTTTCATTTTACCCTGGAAAATAATTAAGAAACTCTTTATTTTAAAAATAAATAAAATGGAATGCAATAATGTTCTCATAATTCCTTGGACAGGAATGTTGCTTAGAGAATGTCTATTTGGAGTTGAATTTCATATTCGAGTCACATACAACCCCTCAAACAACTACAAAATTTTTAGATATTTCATGAGTGAGTATTCAGGTTTTCACATCCAAAGAAAGATCAGTCCAGTTGCAAATCTAAACAACACAACAGGGCACAATTCACCCTCCTTCTCTTTGAGTAAACTGTCATCTTAAAGTCTGTGTCTTCCTACTGGTAAATAATTTTACTAATTTTTACCCTGATTCATCTTCACTTAAAAACACAAGTGTTCCATCGCTGTCCAAGGATTAGTAAGTGCTACTAAAATAAGTAAGAGGAACATTTAAGTTACAAGTCAGGATAGTAAATGTGTGCTGATGGTTTTCCCTAAATATACTACCTTGCAATTTTAAAAACCCTTAGAGAAAGGAACATTTTATATTTTTAGGGTTTCATAAAATTAAGATTGATGATGTAGTTAGTAATCATGGGCTTAGTGGTATACATTTTATTCTTTTGCCATATCTGCACTAATAAATTTCAGAGTAGGTTAATTTTGGAAATTAAAAAAAAAAAGTTAGCTGGTTTCCTCTCTCAGATTCAGCAGAAAGTGTTAAAATGCAAAAATCCTAAGAATAATTATTGGATAATCTAACTCCGTTTCTTGAAATAAACTCTTTTATGCATCCTTAGGGATTCTATTAATCATCATTAAGTAGCACAGGATTGGAAGGAAAAATGAGCCAGAATCAACAACTAAGTTCAAGAGTGTATGTGGGGGTTCTCTTTGAATGGATTAAACATGAGGTATTATTCTGGAAGGGTTTTCAGGAAGCTATCTTTTATATTATATTCTACTGAGGGGGTGGGGAAGCCCATTGAAAAGTCCCCATGAAAATGAAATCACTGAATCGTGCCTTTGTTGTTGGCTTTTTGTGTGACCTGAGAAAAATGTCTTCATCTCTATTTTCCAATAAGAAATTAATTATTAATTCACTTATTTATACACATGCATTAAGTGTTTACAAATAATTGTGGTCTACTTCTCTCACAGAATGCTCTGTGGCTTAATAACTAACCTAGTGGTTATAAAGGTGTGGATGGAAGTTGTATGTGGATGAAAGGCCACATGGGAGAAGTGGAAGCTAAGTCACAAGGAGAGGGCTAGAGGACTGCCCATGAGGCGTCCCTGGGTGGGGTTAACCTCACGACACCATCAGGGACCCCCAACAGGTCCTCAGCAGTATATGCTCTGCACTGAAACTTTACAGCATAGGCTGATTATCAGTCTCTGGCCAATAGACTAGTGCTAACCAAACCTCACTCCAGACGTACATGTCACCAGAATACAATGGGTTCTTTTATAGTGAAGCTGGTAGGCCTTTTTCAGTGACCAAAATGATCAATTGCACTACTCAAAGCCACCTCCTTCCCCAAAACAGTAATAAGAATGTGGCTGTCTCAGTAAGGAATGAAGCAAAAGGAGGTACGTATTCCTGAGGAGGACGTGACTAGTGAAAATATGGTAACTCCACAGCAAGAACAGGCTCTGGAATTACCAAGTTCCCTAAATTTGGACACTGCTTCATTTTCTTTTCATGTCCCCAACTTATGTTGATACTGTCTTACAAAGATTTAAATATTTTGGATTGAGCCAAGTTACTTGTGCCTAGTCAAGGAGCTCTTTCAGGGCTAGAAGACATTTCATCTCTTCCCATCCTGTGCCTATTTAAGTAGTTTATACCTCAAAGGACAGCCTTGTCTCACTTATCTCTAAGATCTCTGGGCACCTCACTCTGCCTCCACGTACCGTCTTTCAAAGTTCTCAGTGTGTCATAGGAGAAAGATTAAAGTATAATTTTTCTGGAACATCAAAATATACGAAAATATAATTTAAAGCATACAACTTTGTGAAAATAACCAATGAATAGAAATAAAGTAATTTAAAAATTGCTCTATGTTTACTAGAACACTAAATCATGAATTGAGGTAGAAAATATCTGTATTTCAGCTGGGTAATAGCTTTCAAACATTGCTGGGCTGGGTTTTAGCAGCACGGGCATTCTGGTACTGTTATTACCTGTGGCCTTTCGTCTTAGCTGGATTGATAAGCATAATCTGAATCAAGTAAACCAAATGGTTCTGCACATTGTGATGGGGCAGCACTCATGATTATTGTCTTAGACTCTTTTGTGTCAAGGAAAGACTTAAGATCCCCCAACCCAGAAACAGCAAGGGTCCTTTAGAAAGAGGAAGGACAGGATTAAAATGATTCATATGAGATTTCTCTGCCACCTGGCTGCTCTGGCCAGCTTCTGCCTGCCCTTAGAACCCTCCTACATTTATCTATAATCCATATTGGACTTGCCTTTGCATTTCTGCTTGTGGTTTGTCATATCATTCATAATACTGCTTAATCTTAGCTGTAACTCACAGTGTTTGCCTTGAGTCCTTCTGCTTCTGCATTATGGCTCCTCCTTAGGTTTAACCTCTGGCCCATCTCTGACTGGATTCAACTCAGGGCCAGCTGACCAAGTATCACATTTATCCCTGCTCCAGCTCTTCTACTCCCTAACAGACGGGGAGTTCTTGCTTGCATAGCTTCTTCTTGGTTGGATTTAAATCTATGTTATCCAGAGAGTTATTACCTATACATTCCAAAATTTATTCTGATTGTGGCTTATGCCCAAGATAGTTTTCAAGGAGTTGGGTCATCAGGGACTTTGTACCAAATACCACGTGATTCATTCAGAGGCAAGGCAACTTTTTCTATGTACATTTCTAGAAATTCCCAAGTCAGTTATTTATTTTAAAGGAGTAAATAATTACAAAGTGTGTAACATTTCTTTCCTACTGTACATGCCTCTCTTGCAGGCCTTTCAAATGATGGCTGTCTGCCCTTCCACACCCCTCACATCACTGGGCCTGCTCATATAGGCGTTTACCTTTCTCTTTAGCATTGCCTCCAGACCATTTTCTTTCCCTTCTCCATAAAAACATCTAGCTTTAAATCTCATGTTATCAGAGTATACCACCTACTACCTGTCCTTGATGCAATCAATAGTCTACCATCTCCTAGCTCCCTTCCCTCATCCCTTGAGTACTTAACTTCAGGATCATCTTCTCTTCAGCACTTCTTCTCCTGTCTTAACTCTTGATGACTTTGATGTAAACAAAGAGGATCATTTTATCACTCACCTGCCCTCCCTTGAACTTTTGTTCCCATCTGCCTCAGCTTCTCACTCTGATGGTCATCGCAGACCCTGGAAGTACTGATAGCTACAACTCTTCATAATCTCATTTTAAAACACATTGCCTCTGACCTTCATCTACAATCTTTCCAACTTCAACCTTCTAGCATTCAACTCCAAAATCACTTTCAAAACAAAACTCTGTTTAAATTATTCTTTGTATAAAGTATTTTGTAAATGTTACATTTTTAAAAATTGGTTTTTATTATTATGAATAGTCATGAGATACAAAGCTGATTGTCATCCCTCGTGCCCATGATGTGAGAGCCAGATTCATACTGGCAGCATACCTGTTACCACAAATTGCATTTGTACCCCGTGTTCCCCACCCAATTATCCCCAACCTCTGTCCTCCTCCCCTTCCCCCCCACCACTCCACTCAGTAGCCCAAGGAATTTTCCCTCCTTCTGCAAGACCAATGCACTACTGTGGTCTTTCTTTCCTTCCTTCTTTCTCTCTTAGCTCCCACATATGATTTGACTTACATTTAGACCTTTGATTAATTGCTTTATCCAACTACTTTAGATCCTTACATTGTCTCCTTTCTTAGATTGAATTCCACGGTCAAGGATTGAAATAGTCTCTTGGATGATTTGTTTGTAAAATAGTAGCCCCAGTGATCCTGTTGAAGAATCCTGATTCGTTCACCCTTCCATTCCACTGGATGACTATTTCATACCTCCAGTGCCCCTCCCATGTCATAACTCTCTACTGATGACCTTGTGCTAATGTCATCCCATCTTCCCAAAACTCTCCACTTGCTTTTCATTTCTTTCAGAATAAAAATCAAAGTCCTTACAAAGACCTACAAAGCCCAGCACCTCTCTGACTCCACTTCTGTAGAGCTTGACTTCACCCTCTTGTTGAGTATGCCCCAGCCACCCTGGACACCTTTTCATTCCTTGAACACTCTAGGCAAGCTCTACCTCAAGCTCTTGCACCAGTTGTTCCCTCTGCTTGGAAAGCTTCCCCCAGATACCTGCATAGCTTACACCCTCTCTTCTTTCAAAGTTTGCTTGAAATGTCACTTTCTCAATAAAGCTTTCCGTGGTCACCCTATTTAAAATTCCAACCCTCCCTCAAAACTTCCTTTCAGTTTTTCTTCTTTGTTTTTCTCTATAGTTCTTGTCACCATCTGTATTACTCGATTTCTGTTGCTTGTAAAAAAGTACATGGAACTGGGTAATTTATAAGAAAATGAAATTTATTGCTTACAGTTTTGGAGGCTGGGAAGTCCAAAATCCAGAGAACACATTTGGTGAAGGCCTTGGTGGTGGCAACAATGACCCAAAGGTCTCACATGGCAGAAAATGGCAGAGCAGAGAGAGAGACTCTACATGTGCTCACCTTTTAAAGCCCTCTGAACCATGCCCCTGACCACCATTACTAATCTATTCACTACTTCATGGTCCTGTAATCTAAACACCACTTCAAGGCCCCACCTTTTAATTACCATAATAGGACTTCCCACCCTCTTAACACTGTCACAATGGGAACCAAGCTTCCAACACATTAAACTTTTGGGGGGACACAATTCAATCCATAATATCATCGGACACACAATATATTTTCCTTATTTATCTTTTTTAATGTCTCCTTCCTACTAGAATAGAAGATCTATGAGGGCAGATATTTTCATCTTCTATTAACAACTCAACCCAGTGCCTAAAACAGTCCCTGGAATGTAGTAATTCTCAGTAAGCATTTGTTGAATGATTTCATACACATTTATTACTCAGAAACCAGTGCAAAAGCATCATACTGCTTCATATCATTTCACCCTAAAAATATTATCCAGGAAGGACCATGATAAGCATACCATTTTTATTTTTTATTTTGCATAAAAAGTTAACATGTCTGTAGGCTTGGACTCTCCAATTCCATTTGGGGGGACAGAGTCCATCTCTCTTGTATCACCATTAATAAAATTTATGCCTGCCATAATATTTGATTATTGGTTATCGATTATTCAGTGATTGACCTAATTTATTTCCCTGTGCTAAGAACAAAAAACACAATGAAATATATATCTACTCTTTGAAAAAGTATTCTCCACAATCTTTTGTCTTAGACTCCCTCATTAAAAAAAAAATCCTTTTTAATAAGTTTCTTCTAAATTAAGCCTAACCATTCATTCAACAAATGTTTATTAAGTAAAACTACTCCAGGTGCTATCATATAAACACAGAAATGGATTCTGTCCTCAAGTAGCTTACAGTCCCATTCAGGAAATGGAATATTTTCATATTAAAGAGAAATACAGTATTATCTAATACGACTCAGCACATGGTAAGTATCTTGAAGGATACAGAGATCTTATCCCTGGATGAAAAGCAGAGCATCCTCCCTTTGCATGGTCAATAATAAAACAGAAATAGATAATTTGAAAATAGGGAGAGAATCTGATGGCAGTTATTAAAAAACAATGTGGTTGCCTGGTTGGTGCCTTGATTAAGAGCTAGATTAGAATTGAAATGGGTAGGCAGCTGGAGAGGAGGAAGCTACACAGAGACCACATGCCCTGTGGTGCCGGCGTGCAACCCAGTTAGTGGGCCTCATCTAAGAGAGATATCAGACAACCTTAAGCTCTCAAAATCTGAGTCATGGGTATTCCAGAAAGGGAGGAAAAAGGAGATTGCATTGAAAACAAATTGAACAAAATAGTGGCATAAAACTTCCCAGGTATAGGAAAAGACACAGATCTTCAGATTCAGGAAGCTCAAAGATCCCCAAACATATTCAATCCAAAAAGGTCTTCTCCAAGACATGTTATAGTCAAATTGGTAAAACTCAAAGACAAAGAGAGAATCTTAAAAGCTGCAAGAGAGAAGTGTCAAATCACCTATAAGGGAGCCCCAATCAGACTAACATCAGACTTTTCAACACAAACCCTAAAAACCAGAAAGGAAGGGGATGATATATTCAAAATACTAAAAGACAGAGATTGCCAGCCAAGGATACTCTACGCCGCAAAGCTATCCTTCCAAAATGAAGGGCAAATAGTATATTTCTCAGATAAACAAAAACTGCAGGAGTTCACCCTTACTAGAAATTCTCAAGGGAGTACTGGTTTTGGTACCTGAAAAACAACTACCACTGCCATAAAAACCCAAGAAAAATCAAAACTCACTAGTATAATAAAAAATGGCAACAATGAAGAGAAAACAAACAAACAAAAGGCTATCTACAACCCAAGGAACCAACAAATACAGAAAACAAACAGTAAATCAGAAAGAGAGGAACAAAAGACACTTAAGACATCCAAACAAAAATCAATAAAATGCTATGATTAAAACAACACTTTTCAATAACAACTCTTAATGTAAAAGGTTTAAATTCCCCAATAAAAAGACACAGACTGGCTGACTGGATTAAAAAGGAGGACCCAACTATATGCTGCCTTCAAGAGACCCACCTCACCTATAAAGGCTCACATAGACTAAGAGTGAAAGGATGGAAAAAGATTTACCATGCAAACAGAAATGAAAAACTAGCTGGAGTAGCTATTCTTATATCTGATAAAATAGACTTTAAACTAAAAACCATAAAAAGAGATAATGAGGGCCACTATATAATGATAAAAGGATTGATCCATCAAGAAGACATAACAATCATAAATATATATGCACCCAATGTTGGAGCCACCAGATTTATAAAGCAAACTCTATTAGACCTGAAGAAGGACATAGACACTAATACCATAATAGCAGGGGACCTGAATACCCCACTGTCAATATTGGACAGATCATCAAGGCAAAGAATCAGCAGAGAAAAATAAGATCTATACAACATTCTAGACCAACTGGACTTGGCAAATATCTACAGAACATTCCATCCAACAACCTCAGAATATTCATTCTTCTCATCAGCACATGAATCATTCTCCAGGATAGATCACATGCCAGGTCACAAATCAAGTCTCAACAAATTCAAAAATATTGGAATTATCCCATATATTTTTTCAGACCACAATGGATTAAAATTAGAAATCAATAACAAACGAAATTCTGGAAACTATACAAACACATGGACATTAAACAGCATTCTACTTAATGACAAATGTGTCCAAGAAGAAATCAAACAGGAAATCAAAAAATTTATTGAAACTAATGAAAATAATGATACATCATATCAAAACCTGTGGGATACTGCGAAGGCAGTACTAAGGGGGAAATTTATCACATTAAATGCTCACTTCAGAAGAATGGAAAGATGGCAAGTGAACAACCTAACACTTCACCTTAAAGAACTAGAAAAACAAGAACAATCCAAACCCAAAGTTAGCAGACAGAAAGAAATCATTAAGATCCGAGCAGAACTTAATGAAATTGAAACCCAAAAAACAATACAAAAGATCAATGAATCGAAAAGTTGGTTCTTTGAGAAGATAAATAAAATTGACAAACCATTAGCATGGCTAACAAAAAAAAGAAGAGAGAGGACTCAAATAACAAAAATTAGAAATGAAAAAGGTGATATTACAACTGATACATCTGAAATACAAGGAATCATTCGAGCCTACTATAAACAACAATATGCCAACAAATTTGAAAATCTGGAGGAAATTGACAAATTTCTGAACACACACAAGCTACCAAATCTGAGCCAAGAAGATGTAGAAAATCTGAACAGACCAATAAAATAAAGGAGAGTGAAGCTATTATCAGAAGGCTCCCAACATAGAAAAGCCCAGGACCAGATGAACTCACAGCAGAATTTTACCAAACATTCAAAGAGGAATTGACACTAATTCTCTACAAACTATTCCAAAAGACAGAAACAGAGGCAATTCTCCCAAGCTCATTCTATGAAGCAAACATCACCCTGATACCAAGACCAGGTAAAGATACAACTAAAAAAGAAAACTACAGGCCAATATCCTTGATGAATATAGATGCAAAATTCCTCAATAAAATATTAGCTAACAGAATACAGCAACAAATGTACAAAATTAAACACCACAATCAAGTGGGATTCATCCCAGGGATGCAAGTTTGGTTTAACACATGCAAATCAATAAATGTGATACACCATATCAATAAAATCAAACATAAGGACCATATGATCATGTCTATAGATGCTGAAAAAGCATTTGATAAAATTCAGCACTCATTCATGACAAAGACTCTATAAGTTAGGGGTAGATGGAAGGTATCTCAATATAATTGAAGCCATATATGACAAACCCACTGCCAATATCATCCTGAATGGGGAAAAGCTGAAAGCTTTTCCTTTAAGAACAGGAACTAGACAAGGATGCCCACTCTCACCACTCCTATTCAACATAGTGTTGGAAGTACTAGCCAGAGCAATCAGAGAAGAGAAGGAAATAAAGGGCATCCAGATTGGAAAAGATGAAGTCAAACTGTCCCTGTTTGCAGATGACATGATCCTATATATTGAACAGCCTAAAGCCTCTACAAAAGACTCTTAGAGTTGAGAAATGATTTCAGCAAAGTAGCAGGATACAAAATCAACACACAAACATCAGTAGCATTTCTATTCTCCAATAGTAAACATGCAGAAAGAGAAATCAAGAAAGCTTTCCCATTTACAATAGCCACCCAAAAAGTAAAATACTTAGGAATTGAGTTAACCAAGGATGTGAAAAATTTCTATCATGAGAACTACAAACCACTGCTGAGAGAAATTAAAGAGGACACAAGAAGATGGAAAAATATCCCATGCTCTTGGATTGGAAGAATCAACATTGTGAAAATGTCTGTACTACCCAAAGTGATATCCAAATTCAATGCAATCCTCATCTATATTCCAATGACATTTTTCTCAGGAATGGAAAAAACTATCCAGACATTTATATGGAATAACAAAAGACCACGCATAGCCAAAGCAATCCTGAGCAAAAAAAAAAAAAAAAAAAAAAAAAAGAAGAAGCTGGAGGCATAACACTACCTGACTTTAAACTATACTACAAAGCTATAATAACCAAAACAGCATGGTACTGACATAAAAACAGACACACTGATCAATGCAATAGAATAGAGAATCCAGAAATCAACTCACACATCTACAGCCATCTGATCTTTGACAAAGGCACCAAGCCTATACACTGAAGATTGCCTCTTCAGCAAATGGTGCTGCGATAACTGGTATCCATATGCAGGAGAAAGAAACTATATCCATACCTCTCACCATATACCAAAATCAACTCAAAATGGATTAAAGAATTAAATATATACCCTGAAACAATAAAACTTCTTAAAGGAAACATAGGAGAAACACTTCAGGAAGTAGGAATGGGCACAGACTTCATGAATATGACCCAAAAGCACGGGCAACCAAAGGAAAAATAATCAAATGGGATTATATCAAACTAAAAAGCTTCTGCATAGCAAAAGAAACAATTAACACAGTTAAAAGACAGCCAACAGAGTGGGAGAAAATATTTGCAAAATATACTTCTGGCAAAGGATTAATATCCAGAATATACAAGGAACTCAAACAACTTTACCACAGAAAAACAAGTAACCCAGTTAAAAAATGGGCCAAAGGGCTAAATAGGCATTTCTCAAAGGAAGATAGATGAATGGCCAACAGACACATGAAAAAATGCTCAACATCACTCAGGAAATGCAAATCAAACTCACACTTAGATACCATCTCACCCCAGTTAGGATGGCTAATATCCAAAAGAATGTAAATGATAAATGCTGGCGAGGTTGCAGAGAAAGAGGAACTCTCATACACTGTTGGTGGGACTGCAAATTGGTGCAGCCTCTATGGAAAATGGTATGGAAGTTCCTCAAACAATTGCAGATAGATCTACCATGTGACCCATCTATCCCACTGTTGGGAATATACCCAGAGGAATGGAAATCATTAAATTGAAGGTATACCTGTTCTCCAGTGTTCATTGCAGCACTCTTTACAATAGCTAAGAGTTGGAACCAGCCCAAATGTCCATCATCAGATGAGTGGATATGGAAAATGTGGTATATCTACACAATGGAATACGACTCTGCTATAAAAAAGAATGAAATACTGCCATTTGCAACAACATGGATGGACCTAGAGAGAATTATATTAAGTGAAACGAGTCAGGCACAGAAAGAGAAATATCACATGTTCTCACTTATTTATGGGAGCTAAAAATAAATCAATAAATATACAAATAACCGGGGGGGAGGATGAAGAAGACACAACAATTACTATTCCTTGAAGTTGAAACGACAAGCGAACAGAAAGGACATTGCTGGGAGGGAGGGGGTAGAGGGGGGCGAGGGAGGAGGGATTGAGGTTTTGGGAATTGGCCACAATAATCAACCACATTGTATACTGACAAAATAAAATTAAATTTAAAAAAAAGAAATAAGACTATTTAAACCAAAACAAAAAAAAAAGAATTGAAATGGGTAGAATGTTGTTGGTTAATAAGTCAATTTTAGAATATGCCAACCTGAAGCAAATACAAGCTTTAGACAAATTTGGATCACAGGAGAGAGAAAAAAAGGGTAGCAGGATGAATATAATATGTCTTAGTTAATTTGTGAAGGCATATTTATTCTATAGCTAGAGTCCAATTTTGAAGCTTGGTGACCTACCTCTATGTTTAAGATGGCTTTTACCCAGAACTGGTAGCCATACTTTATGAAAGTCAGGCCATTTCAGATTTACATGAAAGCAATCTTTAGATAACACTCAAAAAGCATATTTCTTAGGAACATGCTTTGGGTAATTGAGGAACACAGTTCCAGTCATAGGAGATTATCTTCAGCATTTTATCTCTGAGGGGTTGGAAAACTCTGCACTGATGGTCAAATCCAGCTAGCTGCCTGATTTTGTAAGTAAAGTGTTATTGGAAGACAGCCATGCCCATTTATTTATATATTATCTATGCTGCTTCTATACGACAACAGCAGCATTAATAGTTGCAATGGAAACTGGAGGCCACATGACCCACAAAGGCTAGTATACTTATTATCTGGCCTATTACAAAAGAAAAGTTTACCTGATCTATGATTATCTACATTTTCCCATTGACTCACTTCACTTGGAACTCAGCTGAGGAGTAGAAAAACTCAGAAAGCATAGAGACCAATAACTAGCAGAATCTTAGTTATTTGGGGTTTTTTAACAAGTTGACATATACTTAAAACATCCTGAACTCTACCTATACTAATTTTAAATAAATGAATATAGTCCCTTTTAGTCACATGGAAAGACAGCTATAATGCAGTGAAAACAGCACTTGAAATAGATTTTGATGACCTGGATTCAAGTTCCATTCTACCAATTACTATTTCTGAAACCTTAGAACAATCACTCAAAAAATCAAAATCTGTGAAGCCATATATTGAAAGAAGCGAGAGATATTCTTTACAACTAGCTGTAGAGATTGAATGAGATGGTAAGAGTAAAAGAGCTTTATAAATTAAATCATTATAGCATTATCAGATATTGCTCATGATGTGTGTGTGTGTGTGTGTGTGTGTGTGTGTGTGTGTGTGTGTGTGTGTGTGTGTGTGCGCATGTGCACGCATGTCTGGCCAGTGCAGGAATCTGTACCCATGACCTTGATGTTATAAAGCTGTGCTCTAATCAACTGAGCTAACTGGCCTGCCCTTATTGCTAATGATTCCAAGAATGTGTACAGTATGTTTGTTAAGAGAGCAGGCTTAACAAACAGCATGTCCTTAGATTGATTTAAGTAATACATTGTTATAAGTATTAGTCAGGATAATCCTTGAAAAGCACATAGCACAATGTCTGGCAACATCAACTATTATGTATTTTATTACTATCACTATTATAAAGTAACCAACATTCGTCTTTCATAGGTACTGATCTTTAAATGCTCTCATCTCTTAGTCAATCTTTGAATTCTCTAACACAGTTTAGCAAAAGGTGAGGAATGTTGAGTGTACACGGCAAATATTCATGTTTCAGAGTCTGTGTATGCATGTTTTGACTGACTACCATTCCCTGATACTAAAGTTTATCTAGTGAATCACCTTACACCTTAATTTAATTTTCTGTCCACTGTTACCATGTTCCATCCATTTTTATTGGTGTTTATTTTTATGTGTGTAATATATCTTTGTTTATTATTTTCTATCTCCCACTGCTTTTCATTAATACATGGGAAAATGGGTAAATAGATTTTTTTCACACAGAACCAAATGCTACCACAATTCATAATTCAGCCTGAAGCTTTGTTTACTTTTAGCAAGACCAAGAGAAATCTATTTAACTTGTTGGAATGTCGTGATGGAGGGACATGAAAATCTTAGGCCATTAATTTTTTTTAAGAGAGAGAAAAATGTATAAATATTACTATTCTAAGGAGAGCAAAAGAAAACATTTAAACACTTCTCTAGGAAAAGTTGCAAATTGTAATGTTACATTTAAAATTACTTTGGAATTTGTAGTAAAGTGAAGACTAGAATCTTCAAGAAATTTTGGTATCATCATATAAGTTAAGCGATCCAGGTACTCTGGGCAGGGCAAGGACTCTCTTTTCCCAGTTCTGAAGTATAACCTCCACCTCTTGCCACTAGTGACTCTCTGTATTAGTCCATTTTTGTGTTGCTATAACAGAATATCTGAAACTGGGCAATTTGTGAAGAAAAGAGGTTTATTTGGCTTATGATTCTGGGACAGCTGCATCTGGCACGGGCCTCAGGCTGCTTCTACTCATGACCGAAAACAGTAGTCAGCCTGCAGATACAAGCAGATCACATGGCGAGAGGAAGGGAGACAGAGACAGAGACAGAGACAGAGTGGGGGGAGAGAGGAGGTTCCAGGGTCTTTTAAACAACCAGCTCTTGTGGGAACTAATAGAGCAAAAACTCACTCACTACCCCCACCCTCGTTCATGAGGGATCCAGCCCCCCCGACTCAAACAGCTCCCAACACTACTACATCGGGGATCAGATTTCCGCATGAACTCTGGGAGAGCAACACCTCCAAACTCCATCACTCTCCATATCACGTTCCTCCTCAAGAAGCCAATGCATCTTCTCTCCCTTCACCAGGAGAGCTTGAAAAGTAATAGAGGGAATCTGACCCTGCTCTCTGTTGGCCAAAATACTCAGTTGGCCTGGTCGACCCAAACATGAGCAACAATTATGTAAACAGACAAAGGTTTTTGTATTTATTTTTGTTTTTTATTGAAGGACCAGGGAGATTTCAGAAGTTTTGCAATGGCAGAGAGACAAATATTGAGAGTTAAGCACAGGAGAAAACTCTTCTAGACTTAAAATTTTAAAGGAGTGTGACATCTAACAAATGCTCTCTTTACTACTAATGTCTCTTTCTTCTGATGTCCTTTGGAAACTGGAGGACAAATCCCTACTTCTCCTAGCTGTCTCCCTGGCCCTCATCTGTGGCAGGAAAAGAGGATAGCTAAAGCAAAACTGCTTGACCAGGCAGGATGTGCTGGATTCCTAGAAGGAGCAAATATCTAATATCTAATAAAATATCTAATAAGATAAAAGTAGAGTTGATTAAACAAACTTCCCTGGGCTAACTCTCGATGTGGAGGTCAGGATGTTTGCTCCTTAGGTTAAGACTTGATTTGAAGGTCAGAATGTTTGTTCCTTAAATAAATGCCTATGGCTTAGGATAGCATTTGTAATGCCAATCTTGAGTTGTCTTTGCAGATAACAAACTACAAACCTTTGAAGTACACACACCCTGGACCCCTAAGGTGCCATGGAAAATATCAGTCAAGGTGCCAGAAATAATTACGCTGACCTCACTGCTGACCAATCAGATTCACACACGGGCCCTCCCGCCTCCATGATTTCCCTCTATAAATGCTTGTGACTCTAAACTATTGGGGAGCTTGGGGTCTTAAAATCTCCCTTGGATGTCAGGGGCTTTTCTGAACGACATTCAAACAAATGCTAATCTTTAACACTGCAAACTTTGTGTAAGAGATTTCTTAGATATTTGGGCAGCCGATGATGGACCCCTCTTGGTCTGATAACACTTCACTCCAGTTAGACAACTAAGAAGTTAAAGGGAACAGCACAGTCCCCGCAATAGATTTCCCTCACTTCTGACACCAACTGCAAGATCAGAGTGTTACCCCGAACACCCTCAAATTTGATAATTTGCTAGAAGGATGCACAGAACTTCCTGAAAGCAATTTTACTTATGATTTATAACAGGGAAGTGATGCAGATTAAAATCAGCCCAGGGAAGAAGTAATAGATAGGGCAAACATGGAGTTTTCATTGTTCTCTCCTTCTGGAGTCAGAACACATTACCTTCCCAGTATTGGTATGTAACAATATGCATGGAGTACTGACAACCAGGGAAGTTTACCCGAGCCTCTGTGCCCAGAGCTCTCTCATTAGGGCTCCATCACATAGACAAGATGGCTGACTGATTGATTGCCCATATGGTTAATCTCAGTCTCCAGGTCAACTGATACCATGTGACTCAAAGCCCCCACCCTAAGTCACATTGTTATCATCTGCCTTAGCCAAAGATCTGTATCCTAAATCAAACTGTTATTGTATGAGATCCAGTGTAGCCAGCCCCCACCCTAAATCACATTGTTAGAAGATTCTAGAAGGACATGATAATTCCACTAGTCATGAAAATGAGGTCAGTCTGAACAAGCTTAAGGCTAGAAGACTGAACGATATGGCTTAGTGGTTAAGAGCTCAGGCTGTGAAGTCAGAAAAGACTTGAAGTTGAATTTCAACTCTGCCACTTATAAGCTGAGTGACCCTGGACAAGTTACATTAACCCCTCTAGTTCTCAGTTTCTTCATCTTTAAAATAAGAAAAATTATTGTATCTACTTTTTAAGGTTGTATGAAAGTAAAGTGAGATAGTGCATGTCATGTGTATACATGTAAAATATAGGTATATAAAATACTCTCAATAAATATTGGTTATATTATTTATCTTACTGAATATCTTTCCCAACATCCAGTCTAATATCCACCCTGGATAACCCTAAAGGAAGTTAAAGGAACTGGGAATAAGCTTATCGTTTATTCAACCAATATCTTCAGGGAGTCCATTCTCTGTGGCAGTCACTGTGCCAGGTGCTGGGATACAATGGTGAGCAAAACACTTGCGGTGCCTGCCCTCATGAGCCTTACATTCCAGCACAGGAGACAGTCATTAAAGCATAATCACATGAAAAGCCTTAAATTATATGTGCGATAAATGCTAGAGAGGGAAGAACATGATTCAATGAGTACAAAAGGGGAATTTAACCTGGTCAGGAAAGTCTAGGAAGGTTTCCCAGGGGAGGTGACTATTGAGCTAAGAAATAGACAGATGAATAAGAGTTCATGAGGTCAAAAAGGGAATGAAGATAATTTCAAGCTGAGGTACTGACATGTGAACATGGCCCGAGTTAGGAGAGAACATGATTAACAGGAGGCCCTGACGACAGATCAGTGTGGCTAAAGCTATGGGGGTGAAGGAAGGAACAGAGAGGAAAGTGAAGGCATAGATGAGCCCAGAACTTGCAGGACCTCTTAGGCTACATTAAGGGATTTCTGTTTGTTTTTTTAACTTAAATTTTTGTTATTTTTTTCTCCTTGTAAAAGCAATACATGTGTTTTTATCCTGAGAGCACTTCCAAACTGGTTGGATGGTGGTACTCTTGCCCAAACAGGGAATACTGAAAAGAGACTGGATTTAGTGAGGGTAAAAGTGGAGAGGATAGTATTGGGTAGGTGGTAAAGATAAAGAATACAGTTTTGAAAACGTTGAGTTTGAGGTGCAGTAGGAACCTGCAAGAGGACATGTCAGGTAGTTGTATCTGGAGCTTAGAGGAGATATCTGGGCTGAAGATATAAATTCATGAGTCATGGAAAGAATTTTGAAGTCCTAGGAAAAAAGCAGAGGAACCAGGAGCAAGCCCTGAGCAACACCTGCATTTTACCAGCCCTTAGGCATCCTGACACTCAATTTTAGGTAAGTGAGAATAACAAAGCAGCACCACCTCAACAAATCCATTTGTAACTTTCATTTGTTTTATTTTCTACTGAACAACTCTTTAAAGAAAGCCCAATCTCATCTCAGCTACACTAAGGGTTTGAAAGGATTTTATATACTTCAGCCAACAATAATAGGGACCTCAATGTCCTTTTTAATTGTCTTCAATTGGCCTGATATAGGGTTGAAAGCTGTTGACCCAAGTGGAGAAAAAGCAGGGTAGAGACAACCTCCAGGAAGTAGAGACAGGGCAGTTGTTATGCTGCCCTCAGCCGTGTCTGATCCTTTAAAGCAGCAGTTCCCAAACTTGCATCCATCCCAATTACCTGGGAGACTAGGTAATATGCAAGGTCTCAGTAGCTACCTTAAAAGTTTTTAATTCAGTAGATGATTCAAATGGAGCCTTGGAACCTGCTTTCAATATGTAACTGATTTTTCCTAAGAGATGGGTTGAGAAACATTTTAAGAAATACCACCTTAAAAGGTAACTGTTCCAGGGGCTTGCAATTGTACCAAAATGCAGCCAAATGTCTCAACATTTATTCAGAAATTCATCCTTATCCCACCGATTTGAGATGCCATTTTTATTATACACTAAATTCCTACATGTATTTGGGTCTGTTCATGGATTTTATATTCTCTTCTCTGGACCATTTTTATCATCTTGTTGCCATTGTAGGTGATTTATTCTTTTATTATATCTTTTGGTTATTTGTTGCTTGTATTTCTGAAGGACATTAATTTCTGTATAATAATTTTATACCACAATTTCTTACTGAAGTTTCATTACTTGTACTACTGTTTTTGTTGAATCTCAGTATTGTCAGCTTTATAATCAAAATATCTTAAAATAGTAAAATTTTGTTACTTCTCCAAATTTCATGTCTCTGATTTATTCTCTTGTCTAAATTGCATTGGAAAATGCTTCCTGTATAAAATATTATCATGTTAAGAAATTGTTCATTTTACAAAGTGTTGTTATCAATAACGGGTGTTGGATTTTGTTAAAAGTCATTTTTTAATCTATAGAAAAGATTGTATATATTTTTATTTACATATCATATCATTTCTCCTTATGATAGATATATTTCTTAATATTGAATTATGTTAATATATTTCTGAAATAAGCCACATTTAGTTATAATGTACTATCACATTTTTTTAATGTGAAGCTGAATTATGTTTGTTAAGATTTTATTTAAGATTTTGTCTTATATTCATAAATAAATTGCAACGTAATTTTTAAAAATCCAGCAAAGTTTTAGGATAATTTGACCCAGACTATACTTGGTTTTCTACTCCCTCTGCTCAGAGTTCTATGTCTTGGTTTGCTAATCTCTGAGCCTAGCTCTTTTTCTTGTCAAAATATGAAGACTTAGACTTTGTCTCTTGACCAATCCGAATTCTGGCTCTTACACATCTGTTCTGAGACCTTCATGTCTTTCTTTGCACGGCCTTCCTGGGTTTTTCCCCATTTGGGTCATCATGTGATTGGTTTCTGTTCCAGGTTCCTATTCAGAAAAATTCCAAACAATTTCCATTTGTTTCCTTCCTACCTTCTGTGTTTAGCTTACCCCCTGGGACCATCTGACAAATCCTTAAGGACCAAATATTAATTACCTCTGCGCGTAAACGCAGAACTAGTCCTCTACTGCCCCCTTCAGGGCATTGGCCTCCACACACCCTGTGACCCATCTTGCCCCTAGAGGTGCTTATCCCTTCCCACTCGGACCATTCTGTCCTGAACAAGGACTAGGTACAAAGAACACACTGTGCTGGGAGGGATGAAGGAGACAAACACCACACTGTTTCTGTTTTCAAAAGGCTCAAAAGCTAGATGAACAGAGGAGACGTGCGGGCTGTATGTGTGTGTTTAGGGGGTGGGGGTGGAAAGGAGGGTGTTGTAAGTCAGGCACAAGCGTTAGTTAAAAAAAATATATATATAGATTTAAGCCCCGGGAGCCAAAAGAGATGGTTCAAATGACTGCTATAGTAGTTAAGAAAAGGGAAAACAGATATTACTATCTGTCATTACTATGACAGTGAGGGAAGACTTCATGGAGAACATGCTTTAGAGCTGGCATTTGAAGGGTAAAGTTATGTGCATGGGCCAACAGGAGAAGATCTCTTTTGCAAAGAAATGGCATGAGTGAAACAATGAGAAGCAGAAACAGGTGAAGAATAGGAAGGGGATGTTTTGGCCACAGTGAAGGATTTATGTGGGGCAGCAGGTGGGAGAAAAGGCTAGGAGGGTAGTTTCAATCCAGACTGTAGAGGAATGGACCCTTATCCCATCACTAAAGGAAGGTTTTCCCTGAAAGCAGATCATGCCAGCAGGCAAATAGGAAGAAGAGTTAAAGAGGGGAGAAAATCAGCTATGAAGGGAATAAAACGTTCAGAGTAAAAAGACTGAGGGGTAGATGGATTAAAAAGAGACGAATGACAGCACTACAGATTTTTCTAGAGTCTCCTCATTCACATACTATGGGATATATAAAAGGGTTAGATGCCATATAAAATAAGTGATGTGATCCACACCTTTGGAGATATGTTCTGTGAAGTATAACAGATACTCAAGCTACACAAAGCCTCCGGAACTGATCTATGGCTGTGTGTGTGTGTGTGTGTGTGTGTGTATGTGTGTGTGTGTGTGTGTGCACATTCATGCACAAGCACGTGTGTTAAACTAGCAATCCAGGGGTAGGAGCTTTTGTATATAAACAGTGCAGATAGTGAGGGATGGCTAAAATGGCCTTTTGTATTATGGCCTGAAATGTTTAAATTAGAAAGGAAGAAGGAATAAAAATAGGTGAGGTAAGCATTCAGCTTAAGTAGCTAGAAAAATAATAACAACAGATTACAAGCAAAAAAAAAAAAAAAAAGCAGAAAGAAAGAAATAATCAACATAAAGTGAAATGGAATAAAATACAAATCAAGGATGTAACTGAGGGAATGAACAAAGCCAAAATCTGGCTCCTGGGGAAAGCTAATAAAATTGACAAAACTCTAAAAAAATTTATAAAAAAGAGAATGAGCACAAACAAAAAGTATTGAGATTCAACAGTTTCTAACTACAGATAGGTCAAGGTTAAAAGGATAATTAAGTAGTATATGGCAATAAATCTGAAAACTTAAGAGAAATAAAAAATTTCCTGGAAAAACATAACTCTCCACTCTTATTTTACATTATATGGAAATATTTTACATAAAAACTGATCAATAGTTAAAATCTTTCCCATTAATAGGTCCAGGAGGTTTTCTATTTAATGAATTTATTTATTTATTTATTTATTTTTATTGAAGCGTAATTGATTATACATATTTGGGGGTACATCGTGAACTACCATCACCTGTGTACAACATGTGTTGATCTAATCAATATTTTTAGCATACTCTTTACAACAAATCATAATTATTCTTTATGCCCCTTACCCAATCTCTCCCCACCCCACTCTCCTTCCCTTCTCTGACCTCTAGTAACATCAGATTTGTTCTCTCCTTCTGAAAGATCAATGTTTTATTGTGGTTCTTTCTTTCTTTCCTCTCTTTCTTTCTTCTCTCTCTCTCTCTCTCTTTTTCTCTCTCTCTTTCTTTCTTTCCTCTCTTTCTTTCTTCTCTCTCTCTCTCTCACTCTCTCTCTTTCTCTCTCTCTCCACCCACTTATGAGTGAGGACATGCAGTATTTCTCTTTCTCTGCCTGGTTTATTTCACTTACCATAATTTTCTCCAAGCTCATCCATGTTGCTGCAAATGGCAGAATTTCATTCTATTTTATGGCTGAGTAGTATTCCATTGTGCATATACCACAATTTCATTATCCAGTCATCAGTCAATAGACATTTAGTTTGGTTCCATATTTTGGCTGGTGTAAATAGAGCTGTTATGAACACGGAAGTGCAGGTATCCCTTTGACATGATGATGTCCATTCCTTTGGGTACATACCCAGAAGTGGGATTGCTGGGTCATATGGCAGTTCCATCCGTAGTTGTTTCAGAAACCTCCACAGTGTTTTCCATATGGCTGTGCTATTTTACAGTCCCACCAACAGTATAGGAGGGTTCCCCTTTCTCCACATCCTCATCTGCATTTATTATTCTTGATCTTTTTAATACTGGCCAGCCTCATTGGGGTGAGATGATATCTTAATGTAGTTTTGATTTGCATTTCTCTGATGATTAGTGGGGTTGAGCATTTTTTCATGTACCTGTTGGCCATTTATATGTCTTACTTTGAAAAACATCTATTCACCTCCTTTGCACCTTTTTAAGATTGGATTATTTGATTTTTACTGTGAGGTTGTTTGAGTTCCTTGTATATTCTGGATATTAATCCCTTGTCAGATGTATAGTTTGGGGGTACTTTCTCCCATTTCATAGGTTGTGTTTCCACTCTGCTGATTATTTCCTTTGCTGTGCAGAAGCTTTTTAGTTTGTATAATCCCATTTGTTTATTTTTTCTTTTGTTGCTTGTGCTTTGGGGGCCTTATACATAAACTCTTTGCCCAGTCCTACTTGCTGTTTCCCTTATGTTTTCCCTTAGTAGTTAACATTTCTGGTCTTAGACTTAAGTCTTTAATCCATTTTGAGTTGACTTTGGTATATGGTGAGCGCTGCAAGTCTAATATCATTCTTCTGCATATAGATGTCCAATTTTCCCGGCACCATTTATTGAAGAGGCAGGCTTTACCCCAGTGTATGTCCTTGTTTCTTTTGTCAAAGATCAGTTGGCTGTATGTAAGTCTGTGGGTTAATTTTTGAGTTCCCTATTCTGTTCCATTGGTCCAAGTGTCTGTTTTTATGCCACTACCATGCTGTTTGGGTTATAGTAGTTTTGTAATATAATTTGAAGTTGGGTAGTGTTATGCTTCTGGCTTTATTTTATTTTATTTTTGGCTCAGGATTGCTTTGGCTGTTCAGTCAGGGTCTTTTGTTGTTCATTATGAATGTTAGGATTGCTTTGTTTTTCCTATCTCTGTGATGAATGTCATTGGTATTTTGGTGGGGACTGCATCACATCTGTAGATCGCTTGTGGTAGTATGGACATTTTCACAATGTTAATTCTTCTAATCCAAGAGCATGGAAAGTCTTTCCACCTTTTTGTGTTCTCTTTTAATTTCCTTCAGCAGTGTTTTGTAGAGATCTTTTATTGCAGAGATCTTTCACATCCTTGGTTAACTTATTCTTTTTTTTTTTTTATGACTATTGTAAATGTGCTTGCTTTCTTGATTTCTTTTTCTGCTAGTCTGTTATTGGAGTATAAAGATGCTACTGATGTTTGGGTGTTGATTTTGTGTCTTGCAGTTTTATTGAAATTATTAATAAGCTCTAAGAGTTTTTTGGTAGAGTCATTAGGCTTTTCTATATATAGGATCATGTCATCTGCAGACAAGGACAGTTTGACTACATCCTTTCCAATGTGGATGCCCTTTATTTATTTCTTTTGCCTGATTGCTCTGGCTAGTGCTTCTAATAGTATATTAAATAAGAGTGGTGAGAGTGGGCATCCTTCTCTTGTTGCTGTTCTTAAGGGAAAAGCTTTCAGCTTTTCCACATTCAGGATATTGGCAGTGGATCTGTCATATATGGCTTTTATTGTGTTGAGATACTTTCCTCTATATCTATTTCCTGAGGGCCTTTATCATGAATGGGTATTGAATTTTGTCAAATGCTTTTTCTGCATCTACTGAGATAATCATATGGCTTTTGTCATTGATTTTATTGATTTGGTGTATATCATTTATTGACTTGCATATGTTGAACCATCCTTGTATCCTTGGGATGAATCCTACTTGATTGTGGTATATAATTTTTTTGATGTGTTTCTGTATTCTGATTGCTAATATTTTTGTTGGGAATTTTTGTGTCTATGTTTATCAAGGAGATTGGCCTGTAGTTTTCTTTTTTGGTTGTATCTTTGTCTGGTTTGGATATCAGGGCAATGCTGGCCTCATAGAATGAGTTTAGGAGAGTGCCTTGTGTTTCAAAATTTTGGAATATTTTGAAGAGAATTGTTATTAATTCCTCTTTAAATGTTTGATGGAATTCAGCAGTAAAGCCATCCAGTCCTGAGCTTTTCTTTGTTGGGAGACTGCTGATTACTGCTTCAATCTCATGGCTTGTTATTGGTCTGTTCAGGTTTTCAGTTTCTTCTTGGTTCAGACTTGGTAGTTTGTATGTGCCCAGAAATTTATCCATTTCCTCCAGGTTTTCAAATTTGTTGGCATATAGTTGTTTATAATAGTCTCTAATGATTCTTTGTATTTCTGTGGTATCAGTTGTAATGTCTCCTTTTTCATTTCTTATTTTGTTATTCGGGCCTTCTCTCTCTCTCTCTCTCTTTCTCTCTCTCTCTCTCTCTCTCTCTCTCTCTCTCTTGTTAACCTAGCTAATGGTTTGTCTATTTTATTTATCTTCTCAAAAAACCAAGTTTTTTTTCATTGACCTTTTGCATTGTTTTGGGGGTCTCTATTTCATTTAGTTGTGCTCTGATCTTAATTATTTCTTTCTGTCTACTGCTTTGAGGATTGGATTGTTCTTGTTCTAGTTCTGTAAGGCATAACATTAGGTCACTTACTTGAAGTCTTTTTATTCTTTTGAAGTAAGCATTTATTGCAATAAGCTTTCCTCTTAGTACTGCTTTTGCAGTATCTCACAGGTTTTGGTATGATGTGTCTTTATTTTCATCAGTTTCAAACAATTTTTTCATTTCCTGTTTAATTTCTTCTTGGACCCATAGGTCATTCAGGAGCCTTTTGTTTAGTTTCCATGTATTTGTATAATTTCCAGAGTTTTACTTGTTATCACCTCTGACCACAATGGTCTAGGAGGTTTATTGGAACAAAATTCCAATATTACCCTGACTCCTTCAGAAGACAGTAAAAGAGACAATACTCCCTAACTTTGATATCAAAATCAGGCAAGGACAATATGAGAGAGGAAATTACAGGTCAAATTCATTCAGGACATATTTACATAGATTAGCAACCTGAATGTGGTAGAAAATAAAAATGGTAATATATAATGAACAAGCTGAGTTTAATCCAGAAATGCAAAGTTGGTTCAACATTAGAAAGGCTATTAATATAATTCACATCATAAACAGAGCAAATAAGAAATAAACATGTAATCGTCATTATAGTGACAAAATGTTTGATAAAATTCAAAACTTGTGCATGATAAAACTCTTAAAAATTGGGAATAAAAAGAATCTGAAAGGGTTGCTACCAAAAACTGACTGCAAAGCTGATACCTTAAAGTGATATAATAAAAGCATTTCCATTACTTCAGAGCAATAACCATTTCTAGTAAACAGTGTCCCAGATTTCTTAGAGAAAGAATAAAATATATGAGGATTGGAAAGATAGAAATACAACTGCTTTTATTCATGGAAAGTATCCTATACATAACATTTCTGGAGAATTATTTTAATTGTATTTATCACTAGAATTAATAGAAGTTAAGCATGGTTGTTGAATTTAAGATCAGTTTACAAAAGTCGAATGACTTCTATATAATTGCATTAAACAGTTTAAAAATGTAAGTTTAAAAAGCCATTTACAATAACAACTAATATATATAACATCAAATAAATATACATGAAACTATATGAATTATTGAAATACACTAAAGACATTTATTTATACTATATGTGGAAAGTTATTTCATTGACTGTAAGACTTAATACTGCAAAGATGTCAGCTCTCCCCAAGCTGATCTCGGATTTAATGCAACTTTGGTTAAAATCGTGACCTCTTTTCTAACTTGAAAGGTTAAATATGGCATTATATAGAAGAACAAATAGCTAAGAAAATTTAAGGCACTTCTTAAAATGAATAACTGAGCAAGATAACTTGTCTTATCAGATATCAAGACTTGCTACAAACTTATAATGATTTAACCAATACAATCCATTATGGGTGCAAGAATAGATGGATAGATGACAAGAACGAAATATCAATCCCAGAAACAGTTTCACAAATAACATAAACTTGAAATTGTTAATGAAGCTGGCATTACAGATCGGCAAGGAAAGGAATGACTGTTCAAGAAATGGCTCTGGGACAATTGGTCATTAATATGAGAAACACAAAATTATATCCCTATACCTTATACAAAATTCAATTCCAATGTACCAAAAACTTAAATGTGAAAGGCAAAATTTTTAAACTTTTAAAAGAAAATATGTGAAAGTATCTTTATCAATTTCTGATGATAAATTCATTTAAAAAAATAAGAGAATATATTTCTCACTTTCTAGTACCAAAGTTTTCTTAAGCAACACAGAAAGTGCAAAACACCAAAGAATAATTAAAAGATTAGACTGCATTAAAATGAACTTTTGTTGACCAAAAGCTGTATAAAGCCATATCAAAAACAGTGAAAAAATAAACACAAAGCTGGTTGAAAATATTTGCAACACAAATAATGGACAGAAGAATAGTATCCAGAATATATGACATATTCCTGAGTCAATTAAAAATAAAACATGACAATCCAGTAGAAAACTGTTGGCAAAATATATGCATAAGCACTTAACAGAAGAGGCCAATAATCATAGGAAGAGTTGATTAAAGTTAGCATAATAATAAGTATATAATATAAATAGTTGATCATTGATAATCAGGGAAGCACCTATAAAATCAAAAAGCAATACCATTGCACACATACCACTAAAAGGGTAAAAATTATAAGTCAAAATATAACAATATTGGCAGGTAGGTTGGGCAATAGGTGATCTCAAACATTCTTATGCCCCATATCCCATCAATCCCATTTCTATCCATATGCTGCAGAGAAACCCTGGCATATGTGCACAAGGAGATATGTTCCAAAATGTTCATTAAATAAAATTTTTATTGTCACAATAAGAAAGCAAAAACAATTCTATTACTTCAGTGGTATAGTACTAAAAATATATACATATACAATAATAATTTATAAACAATGAAGTATTATTTTAATTACTTACAGTCTGATATTCTATAAGTTATTTTTAATTTGCTGTACTGATAGAAAATAAAAACGTGGAGGTTCACGATGTAGCAACTTGTCCCAAAGTAAGTTAACAACTCAGCTTATAACCAGAACTATATTTTCATCTTCCCACACTCTTTTTTTCAGATCTCACAGTCTTCCAACCAAGTTACTTAATTCAGTACCAAAATTTTCAGTTCTCTTAATAGGATATTTTTAAGTATCCATATTCGAAGATATTGTTGGCTCCATCAACAGTTTTTTATTTCATTATTCAGGGCAAGGATGGCATACGATTGCAATTTCATTAACATATTCTGAATTCTTTTCTGTAAAAACTGAAATAAAACCAACAAGGAAAAAAGGATGCTTCAATGAGCCAGGCAGTAACCCCAATCTAGCAGGGTGGACTTTCAGTAGAGCTATTCTCCAGTTTGCCATGCCTGATTAGGAATAGGGAAAAAAACAAAATTAACATTCATTTATCATCTACCATATACCAGATGCTTTGCTTTCAATACTTCACTTAACCCTTAGAATCATAAAAGCGTTATTTTATCTGGCTACTGAAGAGGAAACAGAGATATAGAGCAAGAAATATTTCTTTCTTTAATTCTTGAGGATCACATGTAGGAAATGGTACAGTTGGGAACCCCGGTCACCCAGGTTCAATCAATCTTCAACCTCTTTCCTTCATATCATGCCATTAAACATAAGTGCCTCAATTTGAGGGTCTCATTCAAGCCATTTGGTGTTAAACTTTCGGATCTAAGATTCAGGCCAAGGCTTACGTAAAAAATAGAGGCAGGATGTCATAGTGACCTCAGCCTCAGAATGATTCCACAGCCCTAAAAAGAGGTGAAAAAGTTAGCTAAGAAGAGAGTGCCTGCCTGGGAGTAACTGAGGCAAGGGAGGGCTTCCTTTAGCAGAGGCTGTAAGTAGACAGCCCTTAGGACAAGATTTTTGCTGGAGGAAGAAGCTGCATCTGTGGGGAACAGCAGAGAGAGCCATGGTGGGTCTAATTAGCAGGAGGAACTACGTCACAGTAAGAAGGATAATTATGCACTATCTGTGCCATGAGAATAGGGCTCATGCTGCATGGACAGAAACGAGTAGACATAAAGGCAAGAGACTGAGAAGGATTATAGTTGTCTCAAGGGAGGCCAGTAGAGACTCAGAGGACACAGGTGGACTTGCTGTCTTCACCGCCATGTTACATGAGCTTTTTCTTGCCTGTGATACACTGGGTAGGAAGAGGGTAAGAAAAGGAGCCCTAAAGGAAAATTTTGATGTTTGAAATAAACCAATTTAAATTCTAAGTTGATCGAATAATCACTTGAAAGAGACTATTTTAAAACCAAAGACAGAACTTCCTTGACTACAGGTTTTCTGCTCCCAAACACAAATGTGGGCTCATGAACAAGATGAATTTAGTCCCAAAGAAATAGTTGTGTGCCTACACATATAATTTGGGTCTATACATTTAAAATTCATAGCGTAAGCATTATTATTCCCATTTCATAGATGTGGAAATTAGTATTCAGAGAAATGAGATGCATTTTCTATGCATTTTCTAGAGCAAGTAAATGGCAAAGTAGAAGGCTTATTAGGTATTTATTTGCTCCAAAGGTAATTCTCTTTCTACCTCAGGAAGACCTTATTTTAATGGGAAAATGGTGAAGTAGTGCCCCTGTTTTTAGAGCCCGATATTCTATGGTGTGGGTCTTGCTCTTGTTTGTATCTCCTCATGATTGCTGCAGGGCACCCACACAGCTGCATAATAAAGCATAATCACAGCAGCAAGTCTACTGTTACTAAAATTTCATGCGGGAACAACAAATTCCCTGCAATTGTTATATTTAATGACTATTTAGTGAACAAGAACATTGCACTGAAAATGAATGTCAGTCCTGTTAAGACAGTTATTCTCAAGAAAGAACAGAAACTCTCTAGTCAAATGTGGATTAATTCTTTGAGTTAGAAGTTAACACAAAGCACCCTGTTGTAGGTGTCCTCATTTTCACAAAGCTGAATCTCAGCAAATAAAAACACAAGTCCCCTACAATGCACACCTACTTCCTCCGCTAGGGATGAAGAAAAACTCCCCGGGGAGGGTGACTAATTCAAGTGTACAGTGCTATTCCAATCCTAATTACTTCCCAGGGCTTGTTCAGCTCTTCTAACTTTTGCCTTCTAAGAGAACGGGATGGGCAAATGTGGATGAGCTCACTTCCAGTTTTGTGCCAAGGAGCCCAGGAAAAGACAGAAGCTGCTTTTTTGGTTCTGGGTCTGCCACTGTGTCTACAAGGCCCCCACTGTGATTACCTACCATGCTTCCACCCCCGTGCAATGGGCTGGAGCCTGCTGAGCAGACAGAGCCCTTCTCCCACAGAAAGAGGAATGTGGTCACAAAGAACAGCAAAAGTTTTATTAAAAGGGTGACCATACTTTATTTTCTGCAAAAATTCATATTACATGTATCTGTTCTGGTTTATACACATAGTTACCTTTCTTCTCTAATACCTGTGTCCCATGTATTGGTTTCCCAATCATTGTATTTTGGAAGAATCTGTTGGAGGAGTTGCTGATGAAACTAAAACCAAATTGTATGTTGTGTCTACCAAATCTTATCCCCTCTACCCATAAATGGGTTGAAACATATGTAGTGCCCTGGGCAGGTCTAACATTTTAGTGCATGTACCAGTCCATTTCTGTTGCTTATTACAAAATACTTGAAACTGGGCGATTTATAAAGAAAACAAAATTTATTGCTTACAGTTTCTGAGGCTGGGAAGTTCAACGTCCATCTGGTGGTGGCAACAGCAATCCAGGGATTTCACATTGAAAACGGTGGAAGCAGAGAGAGAGACAGACTCTTTCCTCTCTCTTCTTTTAAAGCCCTCAGAACCACGCCCCTGACCACCATTATTAATCCATTCACTAAGGCATTGTCATACAATCTAGTCACCTTTTCAAGGCTCCACCTTTCAATTACCATAAGATTTCCCACCCTCTTAACAGTCACAGTGGGGACCAAGTTTCTAATACATAAAACATGAGGGACACAATTCAAGCTTTAGGGAGTTTGGGGAGGACATAATTCAATCCACTACAGTGCCCCTCAACTGAAATTCCTAAATACGTGTCCAGCATTAATGTAGATATCAGAATGATAGCTATTTAGGAGGAAAAACAGAGAAACAGGACTGGCAGTGGTTTAGGGATTAGCAGCATTTACTATCCTGAGCAATTCAGCTCTGGTTTGTATACCTACTCAACAAAAAAAAGCTGGACAGTTAACTGCTGAAGAAATGAGAATCTGTCTTGCTGGCAATCATACTGCAATGTTCCTAACAAAATTTGATGTTTCCAACAGGACACAAACAAGGCTGACATAATCAATGTTACTAAGAGAAAAAAAAAAAGAAGTCTCTAACAGAACACAGGCAAGGCCAAACTGCTGCCACGAAAATTACTAACACCCCTCTTTTTGAGTGATTTCTGCTTAACTTTCAATGGCAACCCCAGCCCCACTCTAGTCTTCGTGCCTCTGGGCAAAAGTTTTTGAGATAGCCAATCAACAAATTTCCCATATTTCTTGACAGAATCCAATCCAGAACTGACCCTTGATTCCCAGATCTCTTTTTGGAATCATCTGCCATAGGTCCAAACCTATAAAAAGTCCCTCACAAGTGCTTTTTACTAAAACACTCCTAAAGTTTCCCTAGGTGTGGTCTCCTTTGCTGCTCTAAGTTAATAAACCTAACTAATAAATAAATTTGTGAATACAGGTGTGTTTCTGCCAGTCTTTGGTTAGTGAGTTTGTCTGTCTGTCATAACAAACAACATTTTCCCTATAGAATTTTACCTCCTAATGATCCTCATACCTACCTAAGTGAAAGAAAGTGAGCCCAGACATTGGGTACTGATCAAGCTTTATTAAAGGAAAAGAATCTTCCAGGCTGCACCCAAAGTGGGTGGCAGCCATGGCTGCCCTCAAAATGGAGGACAGCACCAGGTGTGGGGCTGGTAGAGCTTATATAGGGTGCCAAGGGCTGGCTGATATAATCAGGGAGGGGCATTATGCTAATGTGGAGCGGGGTGGAGAACTGCATCCTTGTGGAAGCAAAAGGGTTTCTGCTTAAGTCAGGAGGCTTCTTGTAAAGGAAAGCGGGGAGAGGCTTGGTGCTGGAGTGGAAGACGAGGCTGGTGGCTATTTTGTGCTTATTGTGTGCACAGTGGTACCAGTCACATCCAAAATCCATCATTCCTGCCTTTTAAGTATAAGAAGAAGCATAGCTTCATTCTTCTGAAGCTACTTCCTGCTGGAGATGGGCGAAGATATGAAAAATATAAAAGATTTATGTTGGCAGGTAAAACAATTAGGTGGTGGAGTATTGGTTTCATGTGGGGAGGCTGTATTCCTCTGGGGAAGGGTCGCTGATTCTGAGGGGCTGATATTCTCCTCGCAGGAACAATTTGGCAACCTTTTGGTTGGTGAAGCCTGTATTCATTCCTGCAAGGAATTAGAGAAACACCAAAAGAGACAGGGACCAAAAGTAGGCTGAGTCCCAGCACAGTTAGGAGTCCTAGTAGGAGCATAAGCCAGGGTATTCAAGGGCTCAGTGACTGGGGCCACCCCCCCCCAGGTGTGTTTGTGTTTTGTAACCCTTTGCTCAGGGATCAATGCTTGCTTTATTATGGTTTAAGTTGTTTTGGATCACCTTGGACTCATTTACATAATAACAGCATTCCTCCCCCAAGAAGAGGCAGGTGCCTTCCTTCTCTGCTGTAAGGAAGCCAAGGGCAGGTGAGGTGACCTGTCACTGGAGGGAGGAGATGCTGTCTATACTTAGTTCTTCTGAGAGTTTTTGATAGAATTGAGAGGCAGTAGCAGGGCCCGCTATGCCAGTCCCAGTTGCAGGAAGGATCCCTGCCCCAATTAAAAAGGTACAATTAGAGCCCTACGGAAGCCAGGGGGGAGATCTTCCTGAGAGGGGGGCCGAAGTTAGTCCCAGTCCCATCTCCATCCCTCCATCTGTCTGGACAGTGATGTGAGGGATGAGCCAAAAGAATATGCAAGAAATCACGTTAGGGTGCAAGCACAGCAACAGGATAACATAGTTTTACAAAGGAAATATATTCCAGTTTTAGGGCACGGATGAGGTGGGTGTAACTGAGTGGTAGCCTTTAGTGTTAGTGAGGCAGAGTGTGGGCAGGCCCCACACAACGCTGACAGTCCCCACTGAGATGAGATTAGAGGAAAGTAAAGAGATGTTTGTGGAAACGTTGTGGGCTGCATCGACAGGGAGGGGGGTGACAACAAAAATTTCTTGTGAAGTGGGAGACAGATGAGTTGCTTGGGGACCAGTCTGATTCATTGAGGACTGCATCATCCCTGTGGACCTGGAACCTCCACCTTCTGGGTAAGGGGAAGCATTGAGATAGGAAGAAAAACACGGGAAGGATGCAAAGGGTTAGGGAGCCAAAAGAATTTAAAGGGCACATTGCCACAATGAAATTGTTAAGAAGCATCCTACCAGTAGGAGGTAAAGAAGAGCCAGGAGAAATCTTCCTATAATGTTACACTCCTTTGGGGCAGCTGCTGCCAATCCTGTAGCAAGTACTAGAACAGATAGTATAATAGTAGCTCTTGTGTGAAGGATGTGAAGCAGGCCTGCAAGAGTGACAGGATAATCCTTCTTCTGGGATTGGGGGAAGAGTGGAGGTCCTAGTGATTTTCAGTTTTGTGGGTCCTAAAAAGGACGAAGTGTAAGGAGATGTTGGGTTGGGGGTTGAGCAGAGGGACCCCTCTGGCTTGGTGTTAACAGATTCTTTGAGTAAAGTCTCAGGTGCTAGTTTTATCAAGGATAAGTGATACCAAGGGGCCTTTTCTAGTACTTTCACTGCCATAGCGGTGGTGAGAAGTACTGTATGAGGCCCTTTCCAACATGGCAAGAGGAGCTTTGGGATTCAGGTTTTAATATACACTTGCTGTCCCAGGCTCAGTTTAAAGTCTGAGGAGGTGGTGGGGAAAGGATGAGGTAATAGAAGGTTGGCCTGTTCCCTAAGAAGATCCCTAATGAGCGAAAGAGCAGGGAGATACTGGCCTAAAGGTAATGAGCTGGAAGGGAGAGGTGTGAGAGCGAAGGGTCTACCATACATAAGTTCAAAGGGGCTGAGGCCTGTGGGCTTTTAGGGGGCAGCTTGCAGGTGAGTGAGTGCTAAAGGGAGAAGTTGGGTCCCAGGGAGGTGAAGTTCCATGGGCAGCTTGATGAGGTGTGTTTTTATGAGGTGATTGGGGGAAGCCAAAACGAGGGATGATTTCTGAGGTGAGAGCATGCATTACTGCTATAGCATCCTCTGAAGTGCAGGGAAAGCCTCAATCCAACCTGAAAAGGTATCTATTCGGGTTAGAAGATAGTGTGTCCTTTTGTGGGAGGAGTAATATGAGAGCTGAAGAAGGCATAGTAGGAGTTCATAGCCTATATGAACTGAATTATGGAAATCTAAAAGGATTTGTTCAACTTGTGTAGTAGGGAGGACATAGTGACCAGAGAGAGTATACCAGTTGTCCCTTCTCTGTGCTCCCAAGTGTGGGAGGTGTTGTATTTCTTGGGGTGTGTATTGGGGTGAAGGCATGGGGGACATGAGAAGAACCTGAGAAGGAGAGGAAGAGTGGGGGCCTGGTGACTGAGCAGCCTGTTTTGCGGTTAGATCCACCAGTTTGTTTCCCTGGGCTATTGGGTTGTTGGAGGTTTGGTGTCCTCTGCAGTGTATTACCCCAACCTCCTTTGGGAGTTGTGCAGCCTCAAGAAGTGTCTTGATAAGATGTCCATTTTTTATGGGCCCTCCTTGAATGGTCATGTATCCTCTCTCCTTCCATATGGCCACGCAGGAGTGTAGGATGTGGTGAGCATACTTAGGGTCAATGTATTTATTGACTCATTTGTTACTTGCTAGAGTGAGAGCACTGGTGAGGGCAATGAGTTCTGCCTGTTGGGAAGTGGTGTTAGGGGGGAGGCGGCAGCCTCAATAGTTTGTTAGATTTACTATGGCATAACCCACCTGGGGGTGGGCATGGAGGTGGCGCCCCATCTATGAACCATTTAATGGGATGCGGGAGATGTGTAGAAAGGGATTGAGAAAGAGGTCTAAAGCCTCCATGCAATTGTGTTCTAAGGCTCATGAGTGTTTTGGGATGAGAGTGGCTGGATTTAAGGAAGGGCAAGTCTTGAAGGAGAACTGGGAGTTTTCAATGAAAGTAAGGTGAATAAGTTGTAGGCGGGAAGGGGAGAGAATTGACTTGGCTTTTTGGCTGAGAAGGTCTTTACTGTTTGTTGTCCAAAAGTTAGTTTAGAGCTTTCTTGTGCTAAAAGGGCAGCTGCCGCCAAGGCCCGTAAACAGAGGGCCCATCCTCAAGTTGTGGTGTCTAGTTGTTTAGAGAGGCATGCAACAGGGGAGAAAACATCTCCTGCCTCTTGTCCCAAAACCTCAACTGCCAATCCTTGGGCTTTGGTGACATATAGGATAAAAGGATGAGATCCATTTGGGAGAGAGAGAGCTGGGGCTGCAAAGAGAGTGGCTTTTAATCACTGGAAGGGAGAATGAATGGGCTTTGTGGGATCTAAGGGAATGGCAGGATCCCCTTTGGCTGCCCCATAAAGTGGTTTTCTAGCACGCCAAAGTTGGGGATCCACATGCAGAGATATCCTGCAAGCCCCAGGAAAGAGAGAAAGTCACTCTTTGTTGTAAGAGTAGGGAGTTCAGAAACTAGACTTTTGGGGCCAAGCCCGTGGCGCACTCGGTAGAGTGCTGCGCTGGGAGCGCAGCAACGCTCCCGCCGCGGGTTCGGATCCTATATAGGAATGACTGGTGCACTCACTGGCTGAGTGCTGGTCACGAAAAAAAAAAAAAAAAAAGAAACTAGACTTTTGCAATCCACTGTTATTTCTCTGGTGTTGGGGGTGAGGTGGACTCCCAAGTAGGTGACTAAAGGAGAAGAAATTTGGGCCTTGTTGGGGGACACTCAACATCCCCTGAAGGCCAGGAAATTAAGGAGAGCAGCAGTGTGGGCCTGTGAATCCTCATAGGAGGGGCTACAAAGGAGGAGGCCATCCGCATATTGTATTAAAGTGCTAGAGGTTGGGAGAAGTTCAGATAAGTCTTGAGCTAAGGCCTGGCCAGAGAAGTTGGGGCTAGCCCAAAACCCCTGAGGTAGTACTGTCCCAGTAAGTTGTTGGGAACAGCGCATGTCAGGATCAGTCCTGTACTAAATGGTATGAGCCGTTAGACTTTATAACCAGAAGGATGGGTCTATTAAAAGGCAAGTGGGTAGGCTGTGAGAGATGAGAAGAAAGGAGTTTGTGTGTGATGGTTTTTAAGCCTATTAGGTGTTTGTTAGTGATGGGGTACTGTGGAACATCAGGGAACAAAGAGAAGTTCTATAATTTAATAAGGATAGGGGAATGGTGCGTAGCAATGGAGGGAGAAGTGTATCCTACTACAGGATTAACCTTGTCCAAGGGGGACGGGAAGGTGGAAGCCCCAGGGCCAGGTCTGGGTGCAGCACGTAACAGGAGTATTGTAGCTGGAGTTAAAGTGTTTAGGGTAAGAGTAGCTTTGAATTTGAAGAGAATCTTCCATCCCAGTAAGGGGGTTGGGCATTGAGGCATTATTAAAAATTTGTGTGTGAATTGGGTGTGCTGTAGGGTGCAGGAAAGTGGTAGAGTGATCCATGGACAGTATTCTGGTCCTGAGACCTCTACTATTGTGATAGAGGATGGGGTGGTTTCTCCTGCATAAGGGTAGAGTAACTGGTCCCTGTATCGATGACAAAAGAGATCAGCTTACCTGCTATGAGGCGAGTTACCAGGGACTCAGTTCACACATGGTGATCTCCCTGGGGGGCCTCAGGCCCTGGGCATCATCAGTCCTCCTCCTGGGCAAAGCCGAGAAGCTCTGGTAGGGATGGCAATGAAGCCAAAGGCTGAGTGTTGGTGACTGGGCCACTCCCTCTCTGGCAAGTGGAACAGTCAATCCCCCCAGTGACCTGGCTATTTGCAGTGAGGACAGGGCCTTGGAGGGAGCCATGGATTGGGACATGCTTGTGCCCAGTGGCCCTGTTGACCATGTTTGAAGCAGTTCTTGGGTGACCTGCCTCTTGAGGCACCCTGCTTTGGAGTATGTGAGCCGCGGGTGGCATTAGCCAGGAGCTGGTATTTGGCCTGATCTCTTTTATAGTTTTTTCCAGTATCAGGGGCTAATTGGGTAATAAAATGAGAGTGTAAGAGAGCCATGCCTGCAGGGGAGTTTGGGTCTATATGTGTGTATTCATGTAAAGCCTCAGAGTGGCAGTTTAGGAACTCACTGGGATTTTCAGTGGATCTCTGTGTGATTTCTCTAAGCTTATGGTAATTGACTGACTTGTGAATAGCATTTTGGAGGCCATGAAGTAAGTGTGTGATCATATTATCCTGGAGATCCCGATCCCTGTGGCGGGCCTGTTAGTCCCAATTTGGGTCCATGCAAGGAACAGCAATGGCTCCCATAGGCCGCCTATTATTTTGAACATGTACTTGAGCCACCATCCAGACCTGCTCCCTGTACATGGACTTGGACAATTCCTTCTGCCCCAGCCCCTTCAAGGAAGGGTTATAAAAAGCCAGAGCTGAGGCAAGGTTGTTACCTGATGAAGAGGGAGAAGGAGAGGAGTTCAGTGGCTGAGGACAAGCATCTCAAGACCAGGTAGAGAGAAGAGAGGAAAATGTGGATGGGCTGGTGAAGGATCTGGAGCATAAGGAGCTAGTCAAGGTGGCCCATATGGGTAGCAGAGTAGTCTGACAGATCAGAGGATTGATCTGAATCTGGAAGGGGAGGTCAAGCATGAGCTAGGAGAATTAGAGACATAGGATAGTTTTGACAGAGAGAAGAATGCATTCAGAGACAGGAGAAGGCCTGAACATAAAGGAATCTCTCTGTCTTGCTGTTTCAGTAAGTATCTAAATCGAGAGTGCCATCTTGTGGCCATTGGGATCCATTGTAATGAGGCATTTGAGTTTTTATGTCTCCCTGGACACCAAGAAATTGGCCAGGAGATGGCCCAGAGGTGTAGAGCATGGAGTACAGTAGAAAATGAGATGCTTATGTTTGATGTCTCCCTGGAGGCCAAGAAATTGGCCAGGAGACAGCCCAAGGGCATAGAACATGGAGGTTTGGATTATGAGGATCCCATGTAGAGGGTGAAAAAGGGTGTGGGCAGTCCTAGTAGAAGAAGCATGCCAACAAAGAGCATCCTGTTTGGTGTCCACCTTCTTTTTGAGAGGAAAGCCACAACCAGCTAATGAAGCATCCTTCAATAGCTGGAGGGCACAAGAAAAGTTCCCTTGGCCAGGAGCCTGGGCCTCATAGAGACCAGAGTCATAGGGAGTAGTCGGGGGAACTCATAGAGGCAGGACTGACCCACTGACTCACCCCGAATTGAGGCTGGTGTTGGATGCATTGGTCTGAAACAGCAGAAGTAGAGAGTCCTGGAGGCACCCGGTTTTGGCAGGTCTGGGAAGGGCAGCCAGGAGGTGGCCAATCAACCCAAGAGAGAGGGGATCATCCGACAGTCTGGCCAAGACCCTTCCTGGGTTTCAGCACCTATAATGAAAGAAAGTGAGCCAAGACTCCAGGTACCAATCAAGCTTTACTAAAGGAAAAGAATCTGCCAGGTTGTGCCCAAAGTGGTAGAGCTTATATAGGGTGCCAAGGGCTGACTGATATAATCAAGGAGGGGCATTATGCTAATGTGGAGCGGGGTGGAGAACTGCATCCTTGCAGAAGCAAAAGGGGTTTCTGCTTAAGTCAGGAGGCTTCTCGTAAAGGGAAGGGGGAGGGGCTTGGTGCTGGAGTGGAAGACAAGGTCGGTGGCTATTTTGCACAATGCCACTGATCACATCCAAAATCCATCACTAAGGATTTTGTCCAAGATCATGTACTCTTTGTGCAAAGAGTTCTAGTGAATATAGTTATCTCCATCTCCTCATATTTCTAGAAACATATTTATGATCCTCATAAACAAGAACCTTGGACAATTTCAAAGTTAATTTAATTCTCAATCTTCTCTCACTTTTCTCCTTTTCCTCATCCCAATCCCACAGCCATCATCCAAATACAACAACCCATAGTAATGGATTTGAGAGGTAAAAGGTCTGGTGGGTCACATACTCATTCCAAAAGGTATTGGTAAGTCAGGGTCAGCTCTGTAGCTTCACAGCAACATGATTGTGCTAAATTTTCCATTGACAATACTTCTATGTTCTGCCTTGTATTGTGAGTATTAGAAACCTAGAAACTACAGTTCTCAGATTCCCTCAACAACAGCATCCCTAGTTAGATTTTGCTAATGAGAGGCACTCATGTTAAATTTAGAATGCAAAAGAGAATCAGAAACAATGTTATTTCTTTCTGGCATTGGCAGACAGACACAAGAGCTCTGGCAGACGGTCAATACGAAGTTGTGAACTGTCCTCAGCCAATCTCCTATATTTCACTTGCTTTAATACTGCCAACAGTTAAAATCATTGATAGTAATATTTCTCAATTTCTGCAACTTTCTGATTCTGTAGAAGCTGGTGAAAGATTTCCCTGACCTTTGTTCCCTCAGTACTTGCAGTGATTTTATAAGCACCTAATATCCTGTATTAATTAAACCTCATCTTGATTGAAATAACTAGAATGGTTCTGCTTTTCTGACCCAAACTTCCTGATTGAAAAATCAAGTAAGATCCAGACAATCAAATTCTAGATCTGCTTCTAACTTGCTTTGCAATTAAGAGGCACAGTCCCTTCATGATCTCAGTTTTTTATCGTCTGTAAAACATGATGGTGAAGTTGGTGCAGAAGTTAGACTAGATGGATTCTAAGACCCACCAGAGTGCTAGCATTCAATGCTTCCTTATCCTAAGTTATCTTGCTGCCCATCTTGGTCAATGTGTAAGAGTGTGACACAAAGCAGAGGCACTTAAGTCAAGTACAGCAACAATGAACACAATCCATCCCTTTCTTAGGTCTCACTCAAAACGCTTTGGAGAACCCCAAGAGCCCACCTCATCTGGCAGAAGGAGAGTATATGTGTGAAAAAAGGTGGAATCCATAAGTATTGAAAGAGAATCATTTTAGTCTCTGCTTCAATGTTTTTAGTTTTTAGTATGTGATTTTTCTTTTAGAGAGTTATATTAAACACACTGCCAACCAAGACAGTGTAAAGCTATGGGAAGGTACTAGGTTAATTTTGGAAACAAACATAACAAAGAAATGAGAAAACTTTCTAAGGACAGAACCACTTTTGGGGATTTTTGTACTCCTGATGAAATTTTACTACTGTGGGTCAATTTCTTTTCATTCTTTGGTCATTGGTTTGAAAACTTATGTTTTACCCCAGTGGAATTTGTCATTGATATGCTAGGTGAGTACAGGCAGAGAGGACCCCCCATAATAGTCTGACTGTGGGAAGGTACTCTTAGCTAAACTACTGCAAGAAATTCGGCTGCCAACTTGGACACTACTTTCAAAGTTTTAAATTAATTAGGAGAAAGACTTTACTCCAATCTAAGATACAAGTAGTTTTGTAAGGGAATTCAGCCTGAGATAAGACCATACCATTAGAAAGCAAAGGGCATCCTCAGAAGAACTTGTCCTTTGATGTAGCTGAAATAGTGTCTCAAAACTGGAGTACTGAAAGCCCCGGACGTATGAAAATACTTTTACGAAAGGTTTGAGGCCATGGATAGTTTTCATGTAAACAAATTCTAGATCATCAACTTTTCTTTGTATTTCTTCCTAAAGCTGATCTGCTTGAGAATCTCCCTCTGATGAAAGAGCAATTAAATTCTCCTTTCCCATGTCAGTTTTTCTGCATTATAAAAGACACTCCTAGAATTAAAAGACATTTGTAATGTTCATATGCTGTACAGCTCCATGGCGTCAAACAAAAGTTCAACTGGAAGTATTGATATCAGTGTCTAGAAAAGTAGTGACTCTAAAAACCAGGTAACAAATACTTTTGAGTTAATAGTATCTCGACAAAATTTAAGAAAGACCTAATCAAGTGGTGAGCTAACAGATTACTTAAAAACATGTTTGTTAGTAGATCAATATGTAATTTTTGCCATATAAAAGTATTTTTTAAAAATTCAGTGACACTGATACACAAAATTTCTCTCATTTCCATCAACTTATTTACTTAAATAAAGTTTCTCAGTAATTACAAAAATGAAACATTGCTATAGAATTTATCCTGAATCCTATATTATTTGAGCAATAAGTAATATTTTAAAATATATAAACTACTGAAAGAGCATATTTCTCTACTTAAAAGATACCTTGGATTGAGTGTCCCCCCCAAATTTGACCCCTGCTGTGACAGTGGTAAGAGGGTGGGAAATCCAATTATGGTAATTGAAAGGTAGAACTTTGAAGTGGTGATTAGACAGTAGGACTATATGCCATAGTGAGTGGATTAAAATTGGTGGCCAGAATCATGGTTCTGAGGGCTTTAAAAGAATAGCACATGAGAGGTTAGTCTCTTTCTGCTGCACCATTTTCTGTCATGTGAGATCCCTGGGTCACTGTCACCACTACCAAGGTCCTCACCAGATGTGTTTCCTGCACTGTGGACTTCCCAGCCTCCGAAACTGTAAGCAATAAATCTTGTTTTCTTACAACGTATGCAATTCTGTGTGTTCTGTTATAAGCACAGAAATGGACTAATAGAGAAAACTGGTACCAGAGAAGTGGGGTGTTGCTTATAACAAATACTTGAAAATGTGGAAATGGCTTTGGAACTGGGTGTTGAGGAGAGGCTGGAAGAATTTGGAGGTAGAAGCTAGGAAAAACCTAGATGCTGGTGAAGAAAGTTTGGAACTTTTTAGAGACTAGTTAAATGGTGGAGAGAAGAATGTTGATAGAAATATGGACAGTAAAGGCCATTCTAAGAAGATCTCAGATGTAAGTAAGAAGGAGCTTTTTGGAAACTGGGGCAAAGATCAACCTTGCTATGAACTGGCAAGAAACTTGGCTACATTATGTCCATGCCCTAGGTCTTTGTGGAAGATGGAACTTAAGAGTTGTGAACCAGAGTATTTGGCAGAAGAAATTTCTAAGCAACAAAACATTCAGGGAGGTGCATGGCTACTTGTAACAGCCTACGCTGAGTTATGGTGGCAAAGGCGTGACATAAAGCTAGAATTTAAAAGGAAACCAGGGTGTAAAGTTTGGAAAATTTGCAGCCTGGCCGTGTGGTAGAGAAGCAGAGAGCATTTTCAAGAGAAAAATGCAGTGGCACAGCTCAGTGACCATTTGCTAAGAAGATGAGTACAGAAGAAAGGGATTATCAAGAGAAGGGAAAAAAGACTGTGAGGGCATTTCAGAGAATTTGGAGGGTGCATCTTCCATTACAGGCCCAGAGACCTAGGCAGACAGAATGGTCTTGGGGAATAGTCCTAAGGCACCCTCTTTGGGCTCACTGCCCAAAACCACCCTGGGAATTTGCTTCCAGCACCAGCACCCCAGCTGCTTTGGCTACTCCAGCTGTGGCTAAATTGGCCCCTGGTATGGCTGGACCCCCAGCTTTGGAAGATACAAGCCAGAAGCCTTGGTGGCATCCAAGTGGTATTAGGTCTGCAGGCTCACAGAATGCCAGAGCTGTAAAGGCTTGGGAGCTTCCACTCAGATTTCAGAGGATGTATGGAAAAGCCTAGGGGCCCAGAAAGAGTTCTGTTGCAGGAGCAAAGTCACCACATGGTCTTCAGCCCCACATTTTTGGCAGTGATAAACCAGGCATAACAGATGGGATCAGGATTGGTAATGGAGCCAGACTCATGGGAAGAACAGTTTGTACAGTACACAGGCCAGAGAACACAACAGTTTATGTAGGCAAGGTGTGAAGTTATCAAGAGTCCTAAAGTCCAGCCTAGATTAAAGTACGATGTGCTAGATCAAGCTAGAAGATGCTAAAATATTTTGAGATTTGACTAGTTGGCCTGTGGCAAGGATTTAGAGATTTAAGCTGAGTAGGGAACACAGGTTACAAGAGAGTCATTGTGTAAAAACGAGAGTCAGTGTCCAGAGTTCCCAGCAGGGCAGATGACACAGGAAAAAGTCAATTCAATCATAAGGTTTGGGCTAGAGATGAAAATGAGAAAAAGAGAAGGGAGCTCAGCTAGGAACTAATGCATTTGAACTCAGCAAAGAGATATTAATCTACATGAATCTATAATCACAATTGTTGATGTTTGAAAAGGAAATTTTTGCCTTCTGAATTGATTTTTGCCTTTCTGTTATGGGCAGGTATGGGCAAGATTCAAAGATACCTGTTAAAAATTTTGGTTTGTGTACTCCCTAAAATAATTTAGAAAAACTGTGCAATTGCTCATATTTTTAAGTTGATGGCTGAAGTTTTTTCCCTTATGTTTATTACTCCAGTTAGACTGGCTATAGTCAAAAAGATGGTGAATAACAAATGCGGCAAGGGTGTGGAGAGAAGGGAAAACTCCTACACTGTTGGTGGGACTGTAAATTAGTACAACCACTATGGAAACAATATGGAGATTTCTCAAACAACTACGGATAGATCTTCCATACGATCCAGCAATCCTTCTTCTGGGTATATACCCAGAGGAATGGAAATCATCATGTTGAAGGGATACCTGCATTCCCTTGTTCATCGCAGCTCTGTTTACAATAGCCACGATATGGAACCAACTTAAATGTCCATCAATGGATGATTGGATAAGGAAACTGTGGTATATATACACCATAGAATACTACTCTGCCATAAAAAAGAATGAAATACTCCCATTTGCAACAACATGGATGAACTTGGAGAAACTTATGTTGAGTGAAATAAGCAAAGCACAGAGGGATAAATATTGCATGTACTCACTCATATGTGGGAACTAAGAGAGAAAGGAAGGAAGGAAAGAAAGACCACAGTAGTGCCGTGATCCAACAGAGGGAGGGAACATTCCTAGGGCTACAAAGTGGAGTTGGGGGAAGGGAAGGGAGGTTTGGGGCTAATTGGGTGGGGACACGGAGTACAAAAGCAATTTCTGGTAATTTGTATCTCATGAATATTCATAATAAATAAATAAATAAATAAATAATTGCCATGGACGTAATTCCCTACGCTTTGACAACATTGATATTTTAAAATAAAATTGTAACATCACTCTTTTAAATGCAGCAAATGGAATTTAAACAACTAAACCATTTGATATCCACCATAACCCATTTTAAGAGTACACGAATGACTTCTGCTATAATAGAAATTTTACATTGCTCCTTTTCCTCGTTAAACACATATTTCCATTCAAGTCCAGCAAAGAATTTTATTTACTATGCTTTATGTTGGAGAAAAGTGCTGCCTTAAAACCAAGACTTTGTTTGCTTTATATTTCATGTTATACAAAAGTGCTTCAAAACGTTTGGGGAAAATGGAATTAAATAATAATACAAATCTTTCCATGAACTTTTTGAGAACCCTCATATAAATAGCCTTAAAACTATCATTGCATATTAAGTTAATCTGCTTGGGAAAGAGTTCTGTTCTATCTTCTTTAAAAAAAAAAATGGAGAACTTGCAAGAGTAAAATGGATATCCAGGCTTCTCTGGCTAGTTAATGCAGTTGAGGTCATATTTATGTTGATTACCTAAAAATTATGCCCATGCATCCCTTCCTGCCAGAGTAGTAGCAATCCAGTCCCTCTTGGGTTTTCCTCTTTCTCAACAATTCTTGGGAAGTCCTCAAGGCAAGGGTGGTGGAAATTTCCTTTTGTTCCAAAGTCACACTCCATTTTGCTTTTGCTATCGGGCAATTTTACTGTGCCCCCTTTGATCTCTTTTTGTGGCTCTGGGACGTCAGAGCTCTCTTGGCTGCTAACACAACCCTGGTAAAAGCTGAGGGCTAGGGGAGTGGAAGGCAGCAGATGGGTGAAAAGGACCAAAGCTGTTCTGCCCAAGTCCTCCCCTTTACCTTTGTTTTCCTACCAACATTTTAAAACAAAAGTAAAACAAGTGAAAAATATCTAGAGCTTAAGTTGTTAAAGAGGGCATCCCCTTATAACCAAAGATGAGTAGGTATAAACTTTCTGCTTGGACAATGTTATCTCAGCCAAGGCAATATCTCTGGTGGACAGCATTCCTAAATTTTAATAAAAATATCTAAGAGGAAGCAAATAACTTCTTAACTTAGTGGCTGTTGAACTTAATATAAAGCATGGATTTTTGAGTCAGATGGAATTGACATCAAGATTTTGCCCTGCCCCATTTTTTTCTTAGCTAAGTAATCTTGGATAAGGTATTTAACATCTCTCTGCCTCAGTTTCTTTGTCTGTAAAATGGGAATAATAAAATTATCTTTCCTTATAGGCTTGCTGTGAGAGTTTACAAAGATGATGAAGGGTTTAGCTCAGTGCCTAGCAAATAGTAACACTTTACGGTTGATTATTATCAAAATTATTAGTGTATGTGATGCCTGCATGAATGCCACAAATAGCCAAAATCATACTAGTAAATAAGAGAGTTCCTAGGATGCGGGAATAATAAATGTGGAACAGCAGAGCCCAGAAAATGCACTTTATATTCTCTGTTCAGGTTCCTAGAGGTCTTCCGAATGGCTCTGCACATACACATAGCTGCACTTGTTCTTATACTTCTGTCTCAAGGGATCCAACACAACAGGAGTAGTTGCTATGGAAATATACACTTTACAATTTTTTTTTATTGGAAATACTCACCACATCTTTGCGAAATGTCAGTTGTCCTTCCACAGCTCTATTAGTGTGCCTTCCAGATCTGTGTAATTCATCAGCAGTGTGGCCAAGGCTTTGAGTGAGGGGAACCACCTCTGGCTGACCATGCTTCCTTTTCTATTAGTCAAGCAATCCTTCTTCCAGTCCCCATGACTGGCAACTGGCATTTGTTGGCAGCAATCTGGTAGCCAGAGGCATATAAGCAAAGCACCATGAAACAGAACTTTGAGTCCTGATAGTGCCAGGCCTTCTTTCTGCTTTCTGCAGCAACCAGAAATACCATCAGATGACAGAGAGAAGAATTCTTCTGAAACTTCCAGGATTTGTGTGCATGTTTGCATATGTGCTGTGTCTGTGAACTGTGGAAGCAATTAAAATGCATGATGTGCCAATAAAATGCATAACAATGTGTAATTGCGATGAAATTTCCATTACTTGGTGCCTGAACAATGTCTGTAGTTTTCACTGAGCATTTATTTTAGGGATTTGGGTCTAATGAAACATAGCAGAAAACATTCAGAAGATGTTATTAAAACCATAAAGGTACACTTTCAAAAATTTTGTCACCAGAGTCGGAGAATTAAGAGTAAACAAAGACCTTCAGAATTAATGAATTCATTTTTCATAATTATGTTGCAGGGAACCTTAAGCATTTTTAATTGTTGAGCTTTTCCCTTTTCCACTTAAGAAACTGTTTTAGAAACTCTATGCTCCACCGGAAACTCGAGCCCCTGCCATTTACCCTGCTTGCTTCTTGGGTCTGCCCTCTATGAGATAACAGCAGTCTCACACCCTCCCCCAGGGGCCAGAGGCAAATTAGGCTCCTAAAGTGACCAACGGACTGTGTCCCACAATCAGCCAACGCAAATTAGCAGGACAGCATCCCTCATTTACATAAGAGGACCTGAATGAGAGCCTAGGAGAAAGAAGGGTGGGAATTCAGGCTATATAAGGGGGTCTTTTCCTTTGTTCTGGGAGACATTGGCATGGGAGTTTCTGCTCCCCAGTGTTCTCCTTGCTTGCAAGCAAAAAGAGGCACCATAACACTGAACAAAGAGCTGCAACACTAAAATAAAAAGCTATAAAACTACAACACTAACCAGTCTTGGATTCCTCTGTGCATTCGCCCCACGACAATTATCCTAGTGATTCTTTATGTGTGTTTTCTATATTCCTATAATTACAAGCTGATTATACAATGTAAATCATCGTGTTCTTAGAAGAGTATGTGTTTGAATGTTGAGCGAGCAATGAGAAAGTACATAAGTGATGTAATGGGGTATTCTCAACAATTCAGGATATTGAAACACACTAAGAGAGGGAACCCACTGTTGTTGCTATTGTTTTGTTTTGCTTGGGTTTGGTTTGGAGAAGATAGGCCTTCGTACACTAATGTGATAAGCAGTGGTATATCTTGTATCGTTGAATGTAAAAAGGGATTTGGTTTGTTTATGCTTTACTGCAAGGCAAGGGTCAGGTGATGGGATGTTTCTCACAAGTGTGATGAAATAACTACAACCAAAAGTTATATGGCCTGGCAAACTGTGAGGGTATATTAAATAGGTTTATGACTAAAGGATTAGAAATAAGTTCAACTTACAGGGAAATTGAGTGTTGACACATTCCAAGAGAAATTTTACAGAATGAAACCATGTAATTCCGGACATGGTACTACTAAGAACTAATGAAATTTCAGATGAAGGCATTTAAGGTCAGTTCCATGGGAAGTCGCTAAGAAATCTGTCAAAGTGTAAGGACAGTTAGATTTCCGTGTTTCCACAGAGAGGAGACTACTGTATGTCACATATTGACCATCATAGTTACTGGTAAGTTTGTTTTCAAGGTTTCATGCTGTTCGAGAAAACAAAGCAGCAGGGAGGCCAACAGCATCCACTGAGTGTGTGCAGGGAGCATGGTCTGAGGAATATGCAACAAAACTTCTCATTTCTACAATTAAAAGGAAGGTTATTTTTTGTATTTTTGGAGTTTTTTGGGTTTTGTGGGTGTTGGTTGTGGGGGGGGTTTGCTTATCAGACATATGAATTTGTGATATATTTGGAGTGGAAAAAAATTACATTACAAACAGTATATACAATAGGGTTCATTTTGTGGACATAAAAAAATTGTATAGATCATACAACAAAATATAAAGCAAGGGTATCTATGGGTAGTGAACACATTGGAGATTATTATTCTTATTTCTTTATAACTCCTGATTATTCAATAATAAACATGTGTTTCCCTGTAATTTTTAAGAGGCTTTTTTTTTTAAAGAAAGAGTAGCCAAGATGTTCTACAAACCTAGAAGTAGGAATCTGGTGATCATGGACTGAAATAGCAAATGCTAGTGTAATTGATGGAGTAGGAGGCTGCAAACAGTAAGGTTAAATTTGGAGCCAACACATCTGTTTTTAAATATGTAACAATCTCAATGTTTGTCATTCTTGTCTACCAAAAGGCAAAGCGGTTCTGTTTCCTTTCTCATTTTACTTAAAATTGAAAATAGTAGTCACGCAATAGACATTTTGATTAAAACATTGTCACTGGGTAAAGCAAAACACTACATGGTAAGAAATGTGTTCTTTAAAAAATATTTGTCAATGACTCAGCTAAGAATTTAAATAAGACAAATCTTGATAAATATTCCAAGCATAGGGGTTGCCAAATATTAGAAAATGGCTTTATGGATTTCTATTTTTTTCTTTAAATTTTAAATATTTACTTGTTTTTTTTACCAGAGGTTTTTTTTTAACTGCTCAATAGCAGTTTCATGACCCTTTACCCATTCCTCTTCTCCCCTCCCTCTCCCCCTTGCCCCCCCACATCATATCTGTTCACTTGTCATGACAAGTTCAAGGAATTGTTGTGATTGTTGTGTCTCCTTCCCCTCCCCACCCTATGTTTGATTGTGTGTTTATTTATTTATTTTTAGCTCCCACAAATAAGTGAGAACATGTGGTATTACTCCTTCTGTGCCTGACTTATATCACTTAATATAATTTTCTCTAAGTCCATCCATGTTGTTGTGAATGGTAGTATTTCATTCCTTTTTATAGCAGAGTAGAATTCCATTGTGTAGCTATAACACAGTTTCCTTATCCACTCATCTGATGATGGACATTTGGGCTGGTTCCAACTCTTGGCTATTGTGAATAGAGCTGCAATAAACACTGGAGTACAGGTATCCCTTCAGCATGATGATTTCCATTCCTCTGGGTATATTCCCAGCAGTGGAATAGCTGGGTCATAAAGTAGATCTATGTGTAATTGTTTGAGGAACCTCCATACCATTTACCATACAGTCTGCACCATTTTGCAGCCCCGCCAACAATGTATGAGAGTTCCTTTTTCTCTGCAACCTCTCCAGCACTTATCATTCTCAGTCTTTTGGATATTAGCCATCCTAACTGGAGTGAGATGGTATCTCAAAGTGGTCTTGATTTACATTTCCTGGATACTGAGTGATGTTGAGCATTTTTTCATGTGTCTGTAGGCCATTTGTATATCTTCCTTGAGAAATGCCTATTCAGCTCCTTTGCCCATTTTTTAATTGGGTTATTTGGTTTTTTGCTGTAAAGTGGTTTGAGTTCCTTGTATATTCCAGATATTAATCCTTTTTCAGATGTATATTTTGCAAATATCTTCTCCCATTCTGTTGGTTGTCTTTTCACTCTGTTGATTGCTTCTTTTTGCTGTGCAGAAGCTTTTTAGTTTGATATAACCCCATTTGTTTATTTTTCCTTTAGTTGCCTGTGCTTTGGGGGTCCTATTTATGAAGTGTGTACCCACTCCTACTTCCTGGAGTGTTTCCCCTATGTTTTCTTTAAGGAGTTTTAATGGATTAATTCTTTAATCCATTTTGAGATGATTTTGGTATATGGTGAGAGGTACAGGTCTAGTTTCATTATCCTACATAGGTATATCCAGTTTACCAGCACCATTTACTAAAGAGGCAGTCTCTTCCCCAGTGAGCAGACTTGGTGCCTTTGTCAAAGATCAGATGGCTATAGATGTGTGGGTTGATTTCTGGATTCTGTATTCTATTCCATTCCATTGATCCATGTGTGTGTGTTTATGCCAGTACCATGCTGTTTTGGTTATTATAGCTTTGTAGTATAGTTTAAAGTCACATAGTGTTAAGCCTCCCACTTTATTTTTTTTTCTCAGGATTTCTTTGGGTATGCGAGGTCTTTTGTTATTCCATATAAATGTCTGGATAGTTCTTTCCATTTCTGAGAAAAATGTCATTGGAATTTTGATGGGGATTGCCTTGCCTCTGTAGATCACTTTGGGTAATATGGACATTTTCACAATGTTAATTCTTCTGATCCAAGAACATGGGATATCTTTCCATCTTCTTGTGTCCTCTTTAATTTCTCTCAACAGTGGTTTGTAGTCCTCTTCATTGATTAACTTTATTCCTAAGGGGTTTTTTTTTGTTTTTTTGGTTTTTTTGGTGGCTATTGTGAAGGGTCTAGCCTTCTTGATTTCTTTTTCTGTATGTTCACTGTTGGAGTAGAGAAATGCTACTGATTTTTGTGTATTGATTTTGTATCCTGCAACTTTGCTGAAATCATTTCTCAACTCTAGGAGTTTTTTTGTAGAGGCTTTAGGCTGTTTAATATATAGCATCATATCATCTGCAAACTGGGACAGTTTGTCTTCATCTTTTCCAATCTGGATGCCCTTTATTTCCTTCTCTTCTCTGATTGCTCTGGCTAGTACTTCCAACACTATGTTGAATAGGAGTGGTGAGAGTGGGCATCCTTGTCTAGTTCCTGTTCTTAAAGGAAAAGCTTTCAGCTTTTCCCCATTCAGGATGATATTGGCAATGGGCTTATCATACATGGCTTTAATTGTGTTGAGACACTTTCCATCTATACCTAACTTGTAGAGAGTCTTTACCATGAATGAATGTTGAATTTTGTCAAATGCTTTTTCAGCATCTATAGAGATGATCATATGGTTTTTGTCTTTGCTTTTATTGATGTGGTGTATCACATTTATTGATTTGCATATGTTGAACCAACCTTGCATCCCTGGGATGAATCCCACTTGATCATGGTGTATAATTTTGTGTATGTGTTGCTGTATTCTGTTAGCTAGTATTTTATTGAGGATTTTTGCATCTATATTCATCAAGGATATTGGCCTGTAGTTTTCTATTTTTGATGTATCTTTACCTGGTTTTGGTATCAGGGTGATGTTTGCTTTGTAGAATGAGTTTGGGAGAATGGCCTCTGTTTCAATCTTTTGGAATAGTTTGTAGAAAATTTCTATCAGTTCCTCTTTGAAGGTTTGGCAGAACTCTGCGGTGAACCCATCCAGTCCTGGGCTTCTCTTTGTTGGGAGCATTCTGATAACAGCTTCCATCTCTGTTATTGTTATAGGTCTGTTCAGATTTTCAGCATCTTCTTGGCTCAGTTTTGGTAGTTTGCATGTGTCCAGAAATTTATCCATTTCCTCCAGATTTTCAAATTTGTTGGCATATAGTTTATAGTAGTCTCTAATGATTCCTTGTATTTCTGAGGTGTCAGTTGTAATATCACCTTTTTCATTTCTAATTTTTGTTATTTGGGTCTTCTCTCTGCTTTTCTTAGTTAGCCTTGCTCAAGGTTGGTCAATTTTATTTATTGTAAAAAACACAACTTTTTGTTTCATTGATCTTTGTATTGTTTTTCGGGTTTCTATTTCATTTATTTCTGCTCTGATCTTAATTATTTCTTTCCGTCTACTAACTTTGGGTTTGGATTGTTCTTGTTTTTCCAGTTCTATAAGGAGAAGTGTTAGGTTGTTTATTTGGCATCTTTCCATTCTTCTGAGGTAAGCATTTAATGCAATAAATTTCCCCCTCAATACTGCTTTTGCAGTATCCCACAGGTTTTGGTATGATGTATCATTGCTTTCATTAGTTTCAATAAATTTTTTGATTTCCTGCTTGATTTCTTCTTGGACCCATATGTCATTAAGTAGAATGCTGTTTAATTTCCATGTGTTTGTATAGTTTCCAGAGTTTCGTTTGTTATTAATTTCTAGTTTTAATCCATTGTGGTCTGAGAAAATACATGGGATAATTCCAATTTTTTTGAATTTATTGAGACTTGATTTGTGACCTAACATGTGATCTATCCTGGAGAATGATCCATGTGCTGATGAGAAGAATGAATATTCTGAGGTTGTTGGGTGGAATGTTCTGTAGATATCTGCCAAGTCCAATTGATTTAAAGTGTTGTTTAGATCTTGTGTTTTTCTACTTATTTTTTACCTAGATGATCTGTCCAATGTTGAGAACAGTGTATTCAGGTCCCCTGCTATTATGGTGTTAGTGTCTATCTCATTCTTTAGATCTAATAGTGTTTGCTTTATAAATCTGGCTCCTCCAACATTGGGTGCATGTATATTTATGATTGTTATGTCTTCTTGATGGACAGATCCTTTTATCATTATATAGCGATCTTCTTTATCTCTTTTTATAATATTTGCTTTAAAGTCTACCTTATCTGATATAAGAATAGCTACTCCGGCTCATTTTTCATTTCTATTTGCATGGTATATCTTTTTCCATCCTTTCACTCTTACTCTATGTGTATCTTTACATGCGAGGTGAGTCTCTTGAAGGCAGCATATTGTTGGGTCCATCTTTTTAATCCAGTCAGTCAGTCTGTGTCTTTTAAGTGGGGAATTTAATCCCAGTACATTTAGAATTATTATTGAAAGGTGTTGATTTACTGCTGGCATTTTACTGATTTTTGTTTAGATGTCTTAAGTACCTTTTGTTCCTTTCTGATTTTCTGTTTGTCTTCTGTATTTGTTGGTTTCTTGAGGTTGTAGATAAAGCATTTTTTTTCTTTATTGTTAGCATTTTTGTTTTACTGGTAGGTTTTTTCTTTCTTGAGTATTCATGGCAGTGATGGTTGTTTTTCAGGTATGAAACCCAGTACTTCCTTGAGAATTTCTTGTAAGGCTGGTCATGTGGTAATGAACTCCTGCAGTTTTTGTTTGTCTGAGAAATATCCTATTTTTCCTTCATTTCTGAAGGATAGCCTTGCTGGATAAAGTATTCTTGGATGGCAATTGTTGTCCTTAGTATTTTGAATATATCATCTCATTCTTTTCTGGCTTTTGGGGTTTCTGATGAAAAGTCTGATGTTATTCTGATTGGGGCTTCCTTATAGGTGACATGCCACTTCTCTCTTACAGCTTTTAAGATTCTCTCTTTGTCTTTGAGTTTGGTCAGTTTGACTATAACATGTCTTGGAGAGGACCTTTTTGGGTTGAATATGTTTGGGGATCTTTTGGCCTCCTGAGTCTGAGGTTCTGTGACTTTCCCTATACCTGGGAAGTTTTCTGCTATTATTTCATTGAATATGTTTTCAATGCAATTTCCTTTTTCCTCCCCTTCTGAAATACCCATGATTCAGATATTTGAGCACTTGAGGTTGTCTGTTCTCTCTCTCTGATTTTCTTCAATTTTTTAAATTCTTTTTTCTTTTTTCTGGTCTGCCTATGTTAATTCAAACAGCCTGTCTTCAAGGTCAGAAATTCTCTCTTCTGCTTGTTCTAGCCTGCTGGTTAGACTTTCTGTTGTGTTTTTTATTTCATTGAATGAATCCTTCAGCTCCACAAGCTCGGCTACATTTTTCTTCAGGGCACTGATTTCATTGTACATTTCTTCTTTCAGATCCTGTGTATTTTTTCTCATTTCATTGTGTTTTCTGAGTTTTCTTGTATCTCATTTAGTTTCCTTAGAATTGTTGCTCTAAATTCGTTGTCAGTCATTTCAAAGACTTCCTGTTCTATAAGATCTAGAGCTTGAGAGTTACTATTTTCCTTTGGTGGTGATGTACTTTCTTGATTTTTCATATTTCTGATATCTTTCCTTTGGTGTTTAGGGATTGTGGCAGAGGGTATTACAGTCCACTCTTCCACCCTGATGTCTGGCCTGGATCCTGAAGGGACTGCCAATTCTGGGCAGCGGGAACTAGCCTGGGCTGAGGTTCCTACTGCTCCTGCCTGTTCTGGCACAGCTGACTCAGGGCATGTGAGCCTGGCAGCTCTCAGGCCTCTCTAGTAGTGGGGACTGACCTGGGCTGGAGGTTCTGCAGCACCTGCCTCTTCCAGCGTGACTGACTTGGGCATGTGGGCCCGGCAGCTCTCAGGCCTCTCCCAGATTTTCAATAAGAAAAGAACTATGATAATTTTATTCATTAACTCAGCAAATATTTATTAGGCAACAATGCAGCCTACTCTAAGTGATGGGGATAAGGCAGGGATCAAGACAGACACAGTTGCAGTCTCGTGGAGCATTCATTGTAGTCACAGAGATGAACGGCAAACAAAAAAAGAGATAAATACTTATATAATTATAGATAAAAGTTCTATAAAAGAGGAAAGGCAGGATGATACACTGAAATTCATCAGGGGAACCTATCGTACTCTGAACTATCAATGAAGACATCCCTGACAGACATTTAATCTGGCCCTAATAATGAGCAGGAATTCATTATAGCAATGATGGGGGTGGAGCGGATCCAGAAGGGGTTTGGGGAAGAAAGAATACTAAGTGCAAGATATCTTAGCATGAAAGAGGGTCTGGGATGGAAGGAATGAATGGTTTATTTGATTGTGTTAAGAAGTTTAAATATGATCCTAAGAGCAATGGAAAGCTGTTTGGTCAGAGGTGAAGCCAACTCAATTTTTGTTTGAATAGCAACTATATACCAAAATTATATTTTCTCTTGAGTTGATCAGTATAGAGATATTTCAGAAGTTTTGAAAAATATGTTTTGTAATAAGTACGAAAAAGTCAACAGAATATAAAAATCTATTGATGTTATGAATCTTAAAGTGTATAACTGTTTTACTAAATCTACATGTACAAAATACAAACATCTCTTTTATTATGGCAATTTACTCTGGATCCACCACTGTATCTTGTTGGCCAGAATTGCAAGATATATTTCTGTAGGCTTTTCCTACCCTTCAATTTATCCAAGAACACCAAGGACATAACAGTTTAAAATGTATCATTAGCCCAGATTCCAAAACTCCAGATGGATGGGAGCAGGATCCTGGTCAGTTCATTCATTACTACATCATTCACGTGTTCACTGCTGAAGAACAGTCCTGCACAGAGGAACAGACTGTGTTTGTCCACTCACTGCTGAAGCATGCTTGAGATAATTCAGGTCCTAGTCCAGGCTTCAGGTGGGCCCACGCTGTGTGCCAGTGCTATGATGATTTCTTGTACTACACATCATGGAACTTTTCAAACACGTACCAGAATATAGTGTACCAATTACCCAGCTTCAATAATTTTCTTGGACAATCTTTCTCATCTGTACTCTTCCCTACTTACCCTCCCCATCCCCAATATTTTGAAAGATATCCAAGAATCATATCATTTCATTTTTAATAATATTCATAGCACTAAAAGATAAAGACTGTAGTGGATTGAATTATGTCCCTTCAAAACTCATTGAAGCTTGAATTGTGTCCCTCAAGTTTTACATATTAGAAACTTAGCCCCCACTGTGACTGTTAACAGGGTGGGAGATCCTATTATGGTAATTGAAAGGTGGAGCCTTGAAGAGGTGATTGGATTGTAGGACCATGCAGTAGTGAATGGATTAAAAATGGTGGTCAGGGGTGTGGTTCTGAGGGCTCAAAAAGAAGAGTGTCTGTCTTTCTCTCTCTTTGCTCTCTCTGCTTCCACCATCTTGCAGTGTGAGACCCCTGGGTCACTGTTGCCACCACCAGATGGACTTTGGACTTCCCAGCCTTAGAAACTGTAAGCAATAAATGTCATTTTTCTTTATAAATCACCCAGTTCCAAGTATTTTGTTATAAGCACCAAAAATAGACTAATACAAAGATATTTTTTAAAAACTAAACCCAATAAATACCATTATCACACAAAATATAAATAAGTCCTTTGTATCATCAAATACCTAGTCAGTGTTGAAATTTTTCCAATTGTTTCAAAAGTGTTTTTAATAATTTATTTTTTCTTATTTGTTTTTTCAAATCAGAATCTAAATAAAGTACATACATTGCAACAGGTCTCTCAAGTCTATTTTACTCTACAGGTTTCCCCTCTACCTTTCCTCTTTTTCCCTTGCTATATATATATATATATCCATATTTCTATATATATCCATATATATCCAATATATATATATTCAATATATATAATCCATATATATTCAATATATATATATATATATCCATATATATATATATCCACTTATATATGTCCATATATATCCTATATATATATATATATATATATATATTGAAGAAAAGATAGTTTGTTTTCTAGTATTTTCCACTGTATGGATTTTGCTGATTGCATCCCAGTAGTGTCACTTTACGTATTCTTTGTTCCTCCCATATTATTGAAAAATTGGTAGAGGCCTAATTAGATTCAGATTGGATTTTTTTGGTACAATGACTTCATGGGTGGTTGTGTACATCCATGAGGAACATTTCAGACCTGACTGTCTCCTCTTTGAGATGTTGGCATTTATGGATTATTATTGCCTAGGTTCACTAATGCCTCAATTATGGTTTGCAGAATGGTGATTTTTTTTATTTCTTCTCCAGTCCTTGACTAGAATATATCTATAAAGAAAAATTTCTCCTACTTAAACATTTGGTTACCCTGGGTCATTTGTAGAAAAGGCAAGATAAATGTTTAATTCTTTCTCTTTACCAATTTTTAAGATAATTTATTGATTCTTTAACATCCTCCAAAGTTAGCCAGTAAGTTTTACTTTGAAATATCATTGTGAATTCATGGATTTAAACACATCTGTTGTATTTCAGTCTGTTGAAGTAATTATTACTGTATTGATGATCACTTATCCTATCTTTGACCAAATTGGTTCCTTATTTCTGAACATAACCCTACTATTTTTTTAAAACAGCTTCCTGGCTTTCTGCTTTGATAAATGTTTCATGCTCATCTTATAAACTTATTGCCCCAGACCTCAAACCAGCCATTTATCTGAGAAGCACTTGAATTGGAAACTGGTATTTAGAGATCACAATCTAGGCACTGGATTGTTCGCTGTTTCTTGGTCTTTTCGGACAGAGGTAGATACTCTTTTTCTTTTTTCTTTTTTTTTTTTTTTAAGATCAATTATGTCATGAGTTTGTAATATTTCTAATTTAAATTCAGAAGTACAGGATTTTTTACTTTAACCTTATTGAACTTACATCTGTATCTCCTTTTCCTATGCTGACATTAACAGTTCTCAATCACACCAATATAATTACCCATTTGCTTTATTCCATTATCAACACAAAATGGTCCCAGTATGGCACCATCAACATCACCACAACATATGGATACCAAAAACTTTTAGGAATTTTCTTTTCAGTTCTTTTTGTCTTCAGCTTATGGTCTGTAGTCAATTAACATTAAAATTACTGTGCATTAAAACATTGGAGTAGTTCCTATATGAAAAGTTATGCCACCGACTTGATAAACAGTTAATTTCATTTTTCATTTGCTTTCAACTCTTAGGAGCTGCTTTTCTAAATTAAATTCTGTTTTATAATTATGTAAAAGATTTACATCCCACTAAAGTCAAACCTGCGAACAAAGTGTATTTTTAAAATTCTAGTTTCTATTTTTGTTTTTGCCACTCTAGTCTCCCCCTACATAATCACTTTTTTTTTTGTAATCTTATACTTTACGCTTTTATGTCCCTTAATTAGGTAAATACTATAAACACTTTTTCCTCTAAGTGATAGAGTTATTTGTATTTCCTATTCCCATGTTCAACTGTTGTTCTCCAGGCACAATCACTGGGACAGAATGACTGGGGCCGAATTTAATCACTAAAACTAGAGCCCCACCCCCATGAACATCAGGGGCCTGTCACTCTTCTGTGACAATGGCCATTGGTTAGGACAAACCTGGCTCATTCGAACATGTCTCCCTAAACTTTGAATGTTAAGAAGCAAGTTTAGAGCTCCTGAACACTTTCCTCACATAAAGCTCCCAGTTTCTAATACAAATAGATTCACTCCACCTATTCCCTACTCAGAGCTCTGCATACCTAAGAGAAAGGCAGCTTTTCTTTAGTTCCAACATAAACCATAGGCATACATTTCTCTTGGGATACAGAGTTCCCTCCTGCCCTTTATCAGTGTAATTAAATGAAATCAAGCTTTTGCAAAACACACCATCTTTGGAGAATACTTCTGTTCCAACATGACCTTCTATCTCAACCAATAAGAAAGCGGGTAGCAGTTTCTCTAGAAAACAAGAGAACCCATTCATGTAAACTAATACTATCAGAAATGTCCTAGTAGCTGAGAATATCTAAGAAATGATCGTTGACTTCATGAAAATAGCAGGATAATTGCTTAACAATTTGGAGAATGCTTTCACAATAGCTATTCGTGTAATCTTTACAGAAAACCTGTAACATATGTACTTCTTTAATTTTTTTAAAACAAATGAGGAAATATTGACTTGTCCCAAACCATGCAGCCAAACTAGACAGAAAAAGGAAAAATAAAACCCAGGTGATGTAAGTCTAATGTTAGGCCATTTTCATTAGTTTGTATAATTAGTCACATTCTGTACAAGAGCAATGAATCAACAGAGGACTGCACAAACCTATGCTTTTAAAAGAATATCAATAGATGAGCAAGTAGTTTGGGTGTTTAGAAAGTACTCAGGGATAACTATGTTTCTATAAATGAGAAACAAAGAACCTGTTTATAGGATTGGCAAACAGTCCAGAGAAATGCTGTTCTTATAACTATTGGCAAATGTATAGTACTGAAACGTAATAGAGGAGCTGCACTGCCTACTAAAAAAAAATTGAGTTATTTCTATCTTAAGGCTTTTGTATTTAACCTTTCTACCTGGAACTCTCCACCCTCAGATCTCCTTATGGTTGACTATTTTTACTATAGTTCAGCTCAAATATCATCACTGGGAGGCCTTCCCTATGCATTCAATTAAAATAACACCTACACCACCCTTCATGCTTTAGAACATGATCTTTTCCATTTATTTAATGACATCACTGTCTGAAATTCTCTTTTTATCTATTTACTCTGTGCCTCCCCTTACTAAAATTTAAGGTCTATAAAAATGGGAATATGTCTGCCTTAGTCATCACTAGATCTCCAGTACCTGACACATAGTAAGTGCTCAATAAATTTTTCATTGAATAGAAAAAGTAATTAAATGCATGAATGCATTATTTTTGTTGTTATTACAATCACGTCTTGTGATAAACATTATTAAGTCACCATGTGGTTAATTCCCACTATAAATAGCTGGTTCTCCAGCTATTTATGAGTTTTCCAGGGTGTGTGCAGGGGTAAATTCCTCAGGCATTCTCAGGTACAAGTTGTTCAGATTTGTCCACTCCAGCTTCTCCAGAATGGTGAGGTTACTTGCCCAGGGCCACAGTCATTTGGTGTGAGTACTAGTGTTAGGATTCAAAGTCCAGGCTCTTCAGACTACATTCTGCTACCTCACAGCAAGTATTCAGATCCTATAAAAATTCTAAGATGATTGGGATCAACAGATGAGGAAGCCTTTTTCTAAAAACATAAATGTACGCAAGCGTTGTGCAACTTTTACACATGGCATTCAATCACTAGCCACTGTTCCGGCCCCTCTGCCACAATATTTTAAAGAGATGTCTCTTTGCTTGGAACGGTACATCCTAAAAACTACTTAGAAACAACTCTTAAAAATGTTTGTACAGGACAATAAAAACTGTTACTATGCTATTTATTTTGATCCTAGAAAAAATGATGCATATTATATACATTTAAGAATCAATTCCAGACTTTCTTTTTGAAAGGGATGGAGAAATTTACATTGCTCCTGATTTACATTTGCTCCTAGAAGCAAAAGCATTATTTTTATAGACAGAAAGTTAGCATCAGTGTGGGCCATGAGCTGGGACTCGAGGGGAATCTGATTCTAAACTGAAAAAAGCGTGTGGGGAAATGGAAGAAAACTTTGTCATGTTGTGACACATAGGTGAAATTCCAGTGATTTTCTAACTGATATTCAGTGTCAAAGGAAATGCTCCCAAACTTACTCAACAACTCTTGAACCCCTCTCCCAATATGAAAATATAAAAGAGCTGAGAGAGTAAAGAATAGAGGATTTTGTAAGAGGTGGTGGCAGAGAGCTGTGTTGTGAACCTCACGCCCTCTACCAACCACATGGAAAGTAAAATGTTCCTTTAGAGACAAAAATGTGTGAGGAGAGCCTCATGGTGCTGCTTGGGGTCTCTACTCACCCGTAGACTGTCTTAGACCCACTCCACTAAAGCCACGTGGAGAAGCAGAGGGACCCAGCAGCAAGAGGCTGGAGAAGATTGTCGAGGGGGTTCAGAAAGGCTTCCAAGTAACCACCAGAACCAAGCTACGTCATTCTAGGAAAAGAGACCTGCAAGCAGTTGGGGCCACAAAAATTATCCACAACAGAAAGCATCGTCTATGAACTTCACCAAGTGCAGAGCAAAAAGGTGCCTACGGTGCTACGAGTTCAAGTGACACCTTTCCTTCCTCATTCTCCTTCTGACCTCACAGGACAGCCCTGGGAGAAGCAGAGGGAGAAACAAAGCCAACCCTGCCGCCCACCTCTTCCCACGCAGACCTCCTGCCAGGGCAGAAGGCCATAAGAACTGAAATTAAATCAAGTTCAGAGTTTTCATTTCTATCCCAAACGGAACATTCTACTTTCCAAACTATGTTTTTACTGTAGTCTCACTGTAGGGATGTCTATTATCTAGAGTGAACAGAAACATCATCAGCTTGCAAAGTTTTCATCCAGGGTTAGGGGAAGATTACTTCCACTGAGAAAAGTTTAAAGGAACAGTAAAGAAAGAAAAGTAATACGACAACTTTGCCTTTTTATTTTTTAATTTTTTTTTTTTTTTTTTTTTTTTTTTTTTTTGGCATCTGGCTAGTGCAGAGGTACAAACCCTTGATCTTGGTGTGATCAGCATCACGGTCTAATCAACTGAACAAACTGACCAGCCCCCAACAATGCATTTTGATTATACCCTTAATCATGCTAGTCAGCCTGCAGTCACAGCTGTGCAGCCCAACCTAATCCTGACTAATCTGGCAGGCTTATCTAGGGTGGGCGGTTTCGTGTGCTGGTAATGTACATGTCTGTAGAGCCACGCTGCTGGGGTTTGACCCTGCTGCCACCACTTATTTGCTGTGTAAACTTGAGTAATTTACTTTACCTCTCTGTTCCTCATCTGTAAAATGCGGGTACTGATAATCGTACCAACTCCATTTAGTTGTTGTGAGAATTAATTAAATTAATACATGTAAAGCACTTATAACAATTCTTTACTCATATTAAGTTATCTATAAACAATTGGTGTCATTATTAAATATCTCCCCACCTGTCCAAACCAGTCCATAATACTCCAGACTTTTAGTCTGCAACAAACTATTTCTGCCCTAGAGAGAGAAAAACTTTATTCTCCCCTTCTGTTCTCAGATATGGTTCCTAAAGTTATTTCTTGCCCAGAATTAACTTCTCAAGATAGAAACAGTGGAACCATCAATTCCCTAGGAGAAGCTCTATCTTCACCCCTAGGGGTGAGTTTTCCTTATTCCCCCCAATATTTTTACATTTGCCATTTCCCAAAGCCTGGGTTAGCCCATCGTGATCACTTTGTTTAAGTGTATTTTATTGAAACTGCATTCTATTCAGATGCCCTTGCTTAGCTTAAAACACATAAGTGAATGATTACGTTCTTTCTTTCTTTCTTTTTTTTTTTTTTTCCGGTGGCTGGCCAGTATGAGTATCTGAACTAGGTTTATTTTACTAAATAAACATAGCATATGTTCACAATGATCTTAGAATAATTTGATTTCAATTAAAATATTGAAGTTTAAATAAATTATAAGCAAAGGACTTTTTCATATTTATGAAGTATATATTAAAAGCAAGATAGTCTGCTCAACTTATCAAATCATTACAATAGGCAGATTTGTATTTTTTTAAGTAACAAGGTAACATGAATTATTATAATAATTATTGCTGTTAGTGTAATTAAAACTTTCTATTTTTTATTTAGCTTTTCTCTTACTTTGGTCATTAATGTAAATACTTATTCCTAACTCTCCTGCTGATATAGCATCCTTAGAGAATAAATGATACCAAGTTCTTGCAATTTCACTGAACTTGAGTGTCAATATTTTCCAATGCCATAGTTTAAGAAAGTTAAGAAATAATCAGGAAGTTGATTAGAATAATGAAAAAATTAATTTTGGAGTAGATGTATGTTTTTAGGAAAAGAGGATACTTAAGAATGTACGTAGACTAAGGGGGAAGAAAATCCAGTGTAGAGAGATATGAAAATATAAGAGAAAAACAATTATTAACAGATCACGGGAAGTAAGAAAAGATTCCAAATCCCCTGTACATATGCACAAAGCCACAAATATCACTGTGTTTGGGCAGGAATTGAACCTGATTCTGGTAGCTGATTATAACTCAAATGGCACAGTGATTGCCTCTGCAGCCATTTGTCTTTTTAGTCCTGACCTGAACTGAGGAGTAGAAGAGTAGAAGCTTTTTCTACTTGTGTAATAAATGACACTCATTTCTTGCACAGTAAACTTTCTATTACCTGAACACCTAGAAACCAACCAAGTTACCGGTTCATTGATGTCATCCCTAGCTTGAAAAGGCAAAAAAAAAATTTAATAAGTCTTTTTCTTCTCTTTCTGCTGCTCCTCCTACACAAGAATAAACAAGATTTTGTGTCCAACACAGGCTTTAAGTAGAGAGGTTGTCGACGTTGATAAAATTTGAGTGCCGGGTTTACTGGAATACGTTGCCTTACAGATTATCTGCTTATGAAATACAAGGGAACTTCAAAAAGTTTATGGAAAAATAGAATTCAAAGACAATACAAATCTTTCCATGAACTTCTGAGGTACCCTCATACAGGAATCTGAACACCGAGACCCATGCCTTTCAAATCGATTCTCTCTGTTACTCCATGTGTCGATAATACATGATTTTTTGTCTTTATCCTCTAAATGACAAACACACAAGAATTCAAATTTTTAGCAGTGTCTCAAGTTTGTTTTGCTAACAATGTACACTACAAAATACTTTTCTAATCCTTTTTAAAAATAAGTAAGACAATTATTAGATAGGTTACATAGAATATTTACTGTGATACAGATTTTTCTGGATAAACATTCTCCCTCACTTTTTGTATTCCCCTAGTGTCTTAGCACAGAAATCATGAAGTTTAAATAAGCAAATGAATATTCAGAACCAAAAACTGGCATTAAGTTAATTAGAAACAGTGCTGTAATTCATGGCGTATAAAAATGATCACATTTTCAGTTAACCAAGAGCATAATCACCAGGAGCAATCGTTCTTGTACTGCCTACTTTTGAAGTTATATAAACTCTGGCACATATGAACTTCAATAATACAGAATCCAATGGGACATGGAATGCAAGTGGTTTTCTAACTAAAGGATAAGGTTAAAGAGAGATGAATGCTCTAATTTCCCAGAGGCCCCATGTACTTTAAAAGTTCTGAAAGCAAGCTGTGTGAAACAGAAGTGTCAACCATTGCTTTGGGGCATAAAATAGCCAATCTCAGTGGTGAATCAGTCTTCAGGCATAGATTTACCCTCTAAATACTTGGGAATTTGTTTTAGAAGTTATCTGTTAGAAAATGTGCTGTAATTCCCAGAGTAGTCTGTATCGAGCAAACTGCCAGGGACCTCACTTGGAATTACCAGCTGACAACACATCTGGAGAAAGCTATCTGTTTTGTTCTGTATTTCTAATCATTAAGCAGCCAGAACTACTGACTCCTTGTGGAAGAAGTGTGTGTGATTAGGGCATGTAAACAGAGTTACGAATAAAGAGTGCTAAAGATGACCCAGATATTTAATGCAGATATCAGAACCATATTCATTTTGCCTCAAATATTCAACATTCCATCCTAAACAATTGCCACTGCTGTATGGAATGAACTAGAGAAATTTTATTGTGTTCTATTTCACATACTCAGTTGATGACTAAAATATCGCTGTGCCTAGATATAAAAAAAAATTAAACTGTATTGCTACATAAATTTTATTTAAATAAATTTGATAAAACCTAATTAATAAGATAGTTTATTTATGAAGAAGGCTGCTTGCCCTACAAAGGTGAAGACTTAAAAATAAATAGTTTCATTTGCTCTACTTTGTGCTTTTGAGGCAGGAACTAGAACATTAAAATTGTTTAAAAAGAATTTAACAAAAATTTCAGTTTGTAGCAAAAATATATCCTTGAAATAGCTTTTGAGACTCAAGAAGACTTCCTATATAAATATTATATTAATGCCATGATTAAATAAAAATTTTATTACCCAATCTTCAACATCTAGCTGAAATGACAGACATGTAGAGGACAAGTATGATATCTGAATTTAGTACAAAGCAAATATGCTTTCTCCCAAAAAGAAAAAGTTGTCACTATACTTTAATTATTTCAAAACAGCATTTCGAGGGTTTATTGAACTTTAAGAGCATAATAAACACTGGCCCAGAAAACTGGATATGCCAGGATCCCGTGAGGAAGAATTTATGTTTATTATATTTATTAAACACAGTTTAGCAAAATATAATTATCATTTTCTAAAAACAAAGAGGTCAGAATTGCAAAACAAGTTACTTTATATACTTTGGAGATCTTTGGATAAATAAAGGCTCAATGTTATAGAAAACCTAGTATGATCCTTTGTTTTTGTCTCCAACTCTGACCCTCATTCATGTCAAACTGAGTAGTCACTTATGCTCTGTATTTCAATTTTCCCATCTACAAAATGAGGGGAAAGACTGTGCTGTCTCGGGGGGATATTATGTTGCTTCCTCTTCAGTCCTTAAAACTAAGACTGAAACCAGGACTGTTCCATCCTTGGTGTGATTTGTGATCTGAGAGGTTTTACAAGGGCCCTACACCCTAAATCTTGTCTCCCAGCTTCACAGGCATCACTCGCACGGTCTCAAAGCAATAGGTTATCTGCAGGTCTCCCACATTATGTCACCATCCCCTGTTCTTATTTTATCAAGAAACAGTTCAATCAAGAGAAACAATCCAGGGGACAATGTCACAGCAGAAATCCATAATCTCAACTAGAAAACAGCAAAATTACACTGGCACCTGTGGTGTACACAGAGAGAGGGAAAGGAGACAGATTCTGGAGGCATATTTTTCCCATTTAACAATATTGCCCCAAACTGTTCATGCTTGATATTTGAGCCTAAAACTAGCATTCTGTATTCCATTAGACTCACCGGAGCAAATAAAATAAACATTTATGGAGTCTCTCATGTGTGCCAGTCACCAAGCTAGGCTCTGAAGAATTAAAATACACACACACACTCACACACACACACAATAACAGGAAAATGAACAAGATATACTGTTTGCCTGTAAGGAACTCACAGTATGATATAATAGTTCAACTTTGGCACATTCAAAAGAGACTATTCTGGAGTAGAATGGTGGTTACAAGGAGCTAGAGTGGTTCGGTCAAAGGATACAAATATAGTTATAAGAGTAGTAAGTTCTAAAGACCTAATATACAGTGTAGTGACTATAGTAAATGTATCATATCCTGGAAATTTGCTCAGAGTAGGTCTCACATGTTCTCACCACACACACACACACACACACACACACACACACACACAGAGGTAATTACATGAGATGATGAATATGTTAATTAGCTTAATTTTGGTTATCATTTCAAAGTGTAATACATATATCAAAACATTACATTGTACATGTTAAATGTTTACCATTTTTATTTGTCAATTATACCTCAGTAAAGCTGCAGGGGAGGGAAGCAACACTACTTTGTGTGTTTACTTGAGATCACTCATAAAGTGCTTTTGCTTAATTTAGTATCCGTGAAGAAAATGAAAGTATGAAAAACCATTCTCCACCTTAGCTAAGATTTGGGAATTCTCTTTGTGTTGAAAACCTGGGAGCATCCTTCTCTTCCTGTTCCTTCCCTTAGAAGTTATATTTGCAAAATACAGTTTTGCTACAAGATGTAAAAATTGCGTTTGTATTACATTAATAGCACAGCAGGACAATAAGCAAAATGCACAGTATAGACCTGCTGTATCTCCTTTATCCAACCTGATTCCAACTCCCATTAGACTTCAGGGCTAGGGAAGGGGCACTCCTGTCACTTCTCATGTCACCTGGGTCTCTGGAGAACTAGCTGAAATAACATACCACTCCCACCAGGTAAATACAGAAGCAAAGAGCTCAGCTGTCTGGACCTGTTTTCTTTGCTTCTATTGCTCCTGTGAAAACGTAGAGCTCTTACGCATGCAGATAGATTCACCCACCTTGCCAATATATATATATCATCGGGTATTGTTTGTAATGCATGGGTAAGCAGAATAAAGGTCTAATTTGGTATAAAGTATGTAAATTTTGACTTATATGTGTTCTACTTTTTAGTAATTTTAGTAGACTCTATGCAAAAATAAATGCACTAATTTCTTTTAGAGAGAAACTAGAAACATAATCTAATTAGAACTAGGATGTGCTGCTTCTTTAAAAAGTTCACTTAATTGATTTGTCAGAAATCAAGAAAAAATTAACTCAAAAAGATGAAAGCTCACAGTAATATCAAAATTGTTAGAAAAGATGATTTTTTGAGCAATTCACCAGCAGATGAACTTGCTTTATTTAAGCCTCTTTAAGTCTGGATTTCGAAAGATATCAAAGGCGGATATGTCTTGCAAAATGTCTTTTATATACAGCTCCTTATTTGTCCAGAAACTTTCTTAGGATGAAGTGGAAGAAAAGATGAAAATCATAAATGAAACAGCCTCCTGGAATTTTCAGTCTCTCTTTTTTCCTGCTTGGTCAGAAACCTCACAGGGGCTCCCTTCCCAATGTTATTTCAGTATAAGTATTCCATGTCCAGTTCCAGCTGGAAGCAGGCCCTGTGGAACCATGTGAAAACTCAGCAAGAACACACCAAATTAGCCTTGGTTTTTGAATCTTAAAAAGGCTGGGGTCAGGGCTGAGTTGATTTAGAATTACTTACAAGTCCCTAAAGATCAAACAATGTCACTCTCCACCAGGATGCCCTTAGCCCCAAACTTCTATTTTTCACATTCAACCACAGCCTCATTCTCTCTTGCCTCTGACCTGTTGAGCAAAGGGCCTTTAGGGACTTGGATATATTTTAGATACAAAAATAAGAAAAACAAAAGCTGAAATAAACCATCTTATAGAAATATCTGATATTGGAGCCCCTTGGTACCTTGGATAATTTCAGGGAAGGGTAGAGTGCATGAGAAGAAAAAGAACACTTTAAGATCAATTTGGACTGAGAGTAAAATCAAGAAAAGCATTTACTGAAATTTTCATAAAATCATATTTTAGTATGACTCATCCTTACAAGATATATTTGTAGCCCTCAACTTCCCAACAGGCTGGCTTCCAAGAGTTTGTTTGTAAGTTGTTTTTCTGGGTCTGAAAAGCCATTTCCCTTATAAACGATGTTCTAAATTAGTAGTTCTTGGGCTTTTCGTGTCATGAACCTCTTTGAGATTCTCTATTGAAAGCTGTGGACACACTTCCTAGAAAAATTCTCATAGGCATGTATGCCTTAGTTTTTCATGAACATTTGGCTGCTTCACAGACCCAAGGAAGCCCTTTCCAATAAAGAACTTCTGCTCTCATATGCCAGGCTAGCTCAAATGCTGAAATCCACAGCACAGAATAAATTGAACAGACTTCCGCACTCTGGCCTGGAAATGGAGCCACCATTTAGAACAACATACTAAGCAATACACTTGTAATTATGCCTTTGCACACCAGCACCACATCAATTCCACATCACCATTCTTGGCAGCTGCCATGGTTAGGCTACGGGGTGGCAGTATGATAGTATTCCTACCTCATCAGGGTGCAAGCCATAATCTTTGGCTTCATGGGGTTGGAGGGTAAGCGTGTATATTTTGTAGCTGGGACAGATACTTGCCTCATTTCTGAAGGTCTCTTGTTGCTCTTTGAGAAGCAGTCCTTTCATCCCGGTACTAACGTGAGAGAGAGACAATTGTTAGACAATTTGGCTACTCATAAATCAGGAAATGACTAAGATCAAGTGAGTAAATCAGGAATACCTATACGACGGGTCAAACTACATACAAAGGGGCATGTTAATACGTAACCCTCTTTCTTTGGATTTCTCCTCTCTTAGGAATTTGTGAACCAGCAGGAGCTTCTATTGTAAGAGCAAACACTCTTCCAACCTGTTTCTGAATTTGAAAGTTTACAAAATCTCTTCATAGGTAATATAGACATTGTTTGCCATCCCCACTTTTCATAACATTTATTATAATAAATAAAAATTAAACAAAAGCCTCTAGCCTCTTTCTAGGATGCTTTTTTAAAAGGCTGACATATCCCTTACTGCCTTACAGGGACTCTTGTCATAGTGTGCCTGTAGGCATCTATACAGGCAAGTCTTCTCAGTCCCACACCCACCTATCTTATCTGCCTGATGAAGCCACTGTATCAGCATTTGTGGTTCTGGTAGGCTGTCGGTGGGTAGCAAAGCCTCATTCTCAGCACCCTGAGTCTGACTGCTTCCCTCGTGCTCTCAATGTTGCCAGGAGCCAATTTGCAGGCTCCTATTGAGCCTGCTAGTGACAGCTATCAAGATCTAGCACCCAAAAATACCACAATGTCATCCTCACTGTCCTCCCAGGATCCTTTTTGCTCTGTATTGTGCAGAGATCACGGCACATGGTGAGTCTGCCAACTCTACAAAGTCCTCCCAGTATTTTGTAATAAACATACAATCCCCTAGTAGAGTCCAGATTCAGGAAACTTGGTAGCAACTTCAAATTCATCTTTCTCATAACTTCACATAGGATATAGAATCAGAAAGACAAATTGGGAAGTTAGGTATAGAGAATAGCATCATGATAGATTAGATTACCGTATAACAGATAATCATGCTCTGTGACTTGGGGCCGTGTGACTTTCTTTGCCCAATCGAGTGCCAGTGAATGTAAAACGAGGAGTAGCTTACAATGGGCTATGTGGTTTGCACCTCTCTTGTGCTCCTAGGATCCCCCATGAGGAGAACATGAGTTGCAGGCTTCTGATTCCAAGAGAAGGTGGAGAAATGTGGAGCAGACCCAAACCCAAAGCTTGGAGCCAAGCCCAGCTAACCTGCACCTGAGACAGAACCACCCAGCCTACCCACTGGCCTGTAAGCAAGAGAAAATGCTTGCTGCTGTAAGCCACCAAGTTTTGGAGTTGTTTGTTATGCAACATTGTTTGGACAATTGCTGACTAATTCACAAATTAACTCATTTAATTCATTCCCAAAACAACGTGTAAGATAGGTAATGTTACTATCTTCCCTTTGCAGAGAAGGAAACCATATATTGAGTTAGAGTGGTGTTTCCCAAAATGTGTTCCAATGGATGAGGGCCGGCTTCATGAGTGTGCATTTCTATGTAGTCACACAGAGCAGTGCACTCAGAAAGGCCGTGTACTTCGTTTAATGCTCTGTTGTTGCCTTCTTGAAGTTCTCAGTCTTATCTTTGTACTTGTTTTGCATGTGAAACCTGAGGGGACAATGGAGCATGCATATGAGCAGAGGAGATATGCACATACAGGTGGCCACCCCATTCCTTTCCACTTCATATGCATATAGTATTTGGGATGCCCCATGAACACAGAATTCTGGTAAACTGGTAATGTACGGGAGTTCATTCAGCAAGATGCAAAGCGAGTGTGAGATAATTGTGTTATGTCTACATACACCTGAGTAAATGGGGGTACTGCAGCCCTGAAAGACCTTACTTTTCATTCAAACCAGAACTTGCTTTGAAAACAGAAAGAAGGCAATGATGTCCTCAGAAACACAAACAATCAAGGAGCCCTCTCATGCCCTTTTTTATTCATCTTCCTTCCCTGTATCAGCCAGTCACCTATGCTGAAAATGATGATGTAGAAGGAAAGGAAAAGATCAGACAACCTATATCTCCTTGTCCTTTCAGTACTTCATTACTCATTAATAAGCCTAAGGTAGAGAGTATTGACAGAATGAGCGTGTATCAAGAAGTGAAATGAAAACAGTCAAGTTAATTTTGTGCAGCATCTCCACTGTTCCGGTAAGAACAAAAGTCATATATGTAAGAGCTACAAAATATAAATTGTGCTACTTTGAAGATTCCACATAGATGAAATAAATTCTTATATTTGTATTTTAAACTAGCACTGCATAATGTAAAGATGAATGGTAAAATTCAAGCTAATAATTTACAATTTTTTAACCTTTCTTTACTTAGAATGACATTAAATAACAAATAAGAAACTTCCAAGACTTCCAGTCAAGATGGTGGAATAGACCGTCCCCAGCATCACTCTCTCCCAGAAATCGACCAATTTACAACTATTGAAAAGCATCGACAGCCAAGCTGGGACTGCTAGAGCTCAGGGGAAGAGGAGGAGAGACCTGTGGAGTGCACGAAGGCAGGAGAAGCCACAATGATAGAAAAAAAGGACCACTCCTACCATTTCAAATCCCAGCCACTTCGAGCCTGGCCCTGGTGAGCAAATTGAGCGAGAGCTGACAAAAGCCATAGTTGTTCCCTTTGGATAAAGTTGCTTGGAGGCTGCAGGGGAGAAGAGGGCCTTGGTGGCCCCCAGGCCAGCAAGACCACTAATAGGGTTCCCAAGGACACACACAGGAGCAAGGAGCCACAAATACTGAACAAAGGAGCCACTCAGAGGCTGGAGAATCATTGCAAGGGAGCAGCACATGGCCTGCCCCATGGGAAGTGTTTAGGGTATGGGCAGTGGGGGAGATGGGCCCAATGGGGGAACATTGGGGCACAGCAAGGACAGCTGATCTACCCTCCAATCACCACAGGCCCACTCTGTGCAGACTGGTCAGGAATACAGATCTGCAGGGGGTGCAGTTTGCTGAAAAGACTCAGGCCCAGACCAGAATTTCCATACAACTCAAGTGTACTGGATATCATGAGACCCGGAAGTACCTACAAAGTCAACCATTAAAACCCGAGCTGCACAAAAAACCTTCCCCAGGGAATCAACAGTAAAGCAACAATTTAGTTCAACCACAGGGCTCAAGTGCTGGTCCCCACAGGAAGTTCCCCCATTTTAGAAATAAGCAAAGGACAACAAATTTGTTCCAGTGCAGAGTTTAAGTGGTAGGAACAATGAATAGTCCAACACAGAACTGAAAGAAAAAACAAAATACCCACAGACCAGAGATAACGTTTGATACTAACTAGTAAAGGTCTCACATTAACAAAGAACACCTGTAAAACTTAGAAAGATGGAAGCCCCCTTGGTTCCCAAGCCAAGAAGTAGGAAGGGCCAGGGGCCTTGGCCATGCCCACTGACACCCACAACCAGCCCCGTGATTACCACTGACCCACCACAGGTAGCTCCCTGAGCTCCTGAACCAGGGAGGTGGGGGGCCTCGGCCTCAGCCTCAACCCCCTAAACCCACAACCAGCCCAGTGACAACTACCGAACAACTGCAGGAAGTGCCCTGGCCTCCTGAGCTGGGATGGTAGAAGGCTGAGGGCTTCAGCCTCATCCCCCCAACACCTGCAACCAGCTGAGTGACAACCACCAAGCCACCACTGGAAGCCCCCTGGTCTCCTGAGCCAGGGTGGTGGGGGGCCACCTGACATCTGCAGCCAGCCTAGCATCAACTGAGCCAACACTAGGAGCCCCTTGGTTTCCCCTGCAGGAATGAGGAGGTGTCATGGGCCTCAACCATGTCTCCCTTCCTCCTTCTCCCACCCTGTTTCCTTCCCTGTCTTCTTCTCCCCCTCCTCACAACCGCTCTGCAACAACGTCTTAGAATGTAAAATAATAATAACACTAATAAATAAATAAACTTAAATAAATAAATTAAATTAAATTAAATTAATGTGGTGAACAGACTTTAATGTTGCCACCATGATCTCTGCCTGCTGGTGTCTAGACCTCTTTTTAACCCCTCCCCTTTAGTGTGGGTGGGGCCTGTGTCTTGCTTCTAACCAATAGTATATGGCAAAGGCAATGGGATGTAACTCCTGTGATTGCTGCATGACAGAGATGATGTGATGTGACTCTTGTGATTTTGTTGCATCATATAATACTGTATCTTTTTAGCAGACTTGCTCTCCTTTTACCTTGTTGGCCTTTGAAGAAATAAACAGCCATGTTAACAGGCCCAGTGGCAAGGAGCTAACAACACTGTCTAGGAGCTGAGGGTGGCCTCCAGCTGACAGCCAGCAAGCAGCTGGGTCCCTTAGTTTTACAGCTGCAAGGAAATAAATTCTGCCAAAAACCTGAATAAACTTGGAAGTGGAGCCGTCTCAAGTCAAGTCTCCAGATTAGAACCTGGCCTGCCCAACATTCTGAATGCAGCCTTGAACAGGATCCAGCTAAGCTTAATCTAGATAAACTGTGTGATGATAAGTATTGTTTTAAACTGCTAGGTTTGTGGTAATTTGTTATGCAGCATAGAAAATTAATACATTAGACAAAAATAAAATTGACAAATCTCTAGCCAGACTAACCAGGAGTAAAAAAGGAGACACAAATTACAAAATTAGGAATGAGAGAGAAAATAACATCAATGCAGATTCTACAGGTATTTAAAGAATAACAAGGAGGGGAGCTGGCAGGTTAGCTCAGCTGGTTAGAACATGGTGTTATAACACCAAGGTCAAGGGTTTGGATCCCTGTACTGGCCAGCTGCCAAAAGAAAAAGAAGGAGAGGGAGAAATAGATAATCTGAATAGCCCTATGTCTATTACAGAAAGAGCTTTTGTAGCTAAAAACATTTCCATGAATAAAATTTCAGGCCCAGATGGCTTTAATGGTAAATTATAGCAAACACTGAAGGAAGAAATAATACCAATTCTATAAAAATTCTTAAGAATATTTGAGGAGGAGAAAATACTTCTGAACTTATTCTATGAGTAGACGTCATCGAGATGACAGAATAGACAGCCCCCAGCATTACTCTTTCCCAAACTGATCCATTTACAACCATTAAAAAGCAAAGACTGCCAACCCACGACCACTGGAGCAAGGGAAGGGGAGGTGGGACCATGGAGTTTGTGAAGGCAGGAGAAGCTGTGGTGAGAGGAAAGGACTGCTCTGACTGTTTCAAACCCCAACCACTTCAGGTCCAGCCCTGGTAAGGGGCAGGAAGAAGTTGTAGCAAACAGAACAGGACCTGTAAATAGCTGCATTCATGCCCTTTTCATGAAGTTGTTTGGAATCTGCAAGGGAGAAGAGGGCCTTGGAATGCACCATAACAGCCCCCAGGCCAGCAAGACCACTGACAGTGTTCCCATGGACCCACATAGGACACACATATCCACCAAAGATAGGAGCCACCCAGAGGCCAGTGAATCATTGTGGGGGACCAGCACATAGGGAAAGGCTGGCCCACCTGGGGAACATTGGGATGCAGTATAGGCAGCTGAACTGCCTTCTAGTAACCACAGGCCCACTCAGTAAAGACTGGTTAGGGTGACAGAACTGCAGAGAGTGCAGTTTTCGGGGAAGACTAAATCCCAGGCCAGAATTTCCACACGGTCCATGTGTATCTGACCTCACAAGACCCAGAAGTGATTAAAAGGCTAACAATTAAAATCTGAGCAGCACAAAAAGCCTTCCCAGAGAATTAGCAGCAAAGCAGCAATTCAGCTCAACCACATGGCTAAAGTGCTGGTTCCCACCGGAAGTTACCTCAATTTTGGAATTAAGCAAAGAACAACAAACTAGTTCCAGTGCAGAGTTTAGGTGGTGGTGGTAGATAATATTCCAACACAAAATTAAAATCACACACTCACACACATACATCAGAGACAAAGCTCTGATATTAACCAGTAAAGGCCTAACACCACCAAAGAACACCTGTAAAAACTTGAATAGGTAGCAGTCTCCTCAAATGCTCAGGCATAAACATGAAGACACAAAGATCAAGAAAGATAGAGAAATATGACACCATCAAAGAAAACAAACCAAGCACCAGCAATGGACCCAGAAGAACAACAAATTTATGAAATGTTTGACAGAGAATTCAGAATAACCCTCTTAATTATGTTTAGGGAATCACAAGAAAATACAGATAGAAAATTAAATGATATCTGGAAAACAATCCAGTAGCAGAATGAGAAACTTGATAAAGGAATTGAATCAATTTTAAAAATAGAAATTCTAGAAATAAAGGATACATTGTCTGAACTGAAAAACTCAATAGAAAGCTTTAACAACAGACTTAAAATGAAGAAAGAATCAGTTAGCTCAAAGATAAAACATATGAAATTAACAAATCCCAGGAGCAAAAAGAAAAAAGAATAAGAAAAAAGTGAAACAAAAATACAGCAAATATGGGAGAAATTTAGAATTTCTCAGAGGTCACCAGTCAAATTCAATCCAAGGCACACCATAATCAAATTATCAAAAAACAAAGACAAAGTGTACTGAAAGCAACAAGAGAAAATAAACACATAACATACAATGGAGCCCCAACACGTTTCTCAGCAGATTACTCAGTAGGAACTCTAAAGGCCAGAAGAGAATGAGATGACATAATCAGAATGCTGAAGGAAAAAGACTATCGGCCAAGGATCTATCCAGCAAATCTAACTTTCAAATATGAAACAGAAAGAAAATCTTTCCCAGACAAAAAAGTAAGGGAATTCACCAACACTAGACCTGCCTTACAAGAAATGCTAAAGGGGGTTCTTCAGTATGAAAGAAGATGACACTAAGGAGTAGCAAGAAAACATTTGGAGGTACATAATTCATTAGTAAAATAAGTTCACAGACAATCTCAGAATACTTCAATGGTGTAAGGGTGAATAAACTGCTTATATCCTTAGTATAAAGACTAAAGAACAAAGTTAACAGGACAACAACAAATATAACAATGGTATAACAGATGGGCAATATTAAAAGATGTATCTTGAAACAACAAAATGTCAAAAAGTGGGGAGATGGGGGAGGTTGACACCAAAGCATACAGTTGGTTTTGGTTCTTACTTTTTTTTAGATATCAAAGTTAAGTAGTTATTAGTCTAGAAGAATCTGTTATAACTATAACATGTTTTTTATAAGCCTCATGGTAACTAAAACACAAAAAATTATAAGAGATATATTGAAAATAAATAGCAAGAAATAAAAAAAACCTGCAAGAGAAAATGACTCAATCACAAAGGAAGACAGTAAGATCAGAAAAAAGAAAAAAATGATCAACAAAGCAACCAGGAAAAAAGGAACAAGATGGCAGTAGCAACTCCCTCTATATCAGTAATAACTCTAAATGTAAATGGGTTAAATGCTGCAATTAAAAGACACAGAGTGGCTCAATGAATTATAAAACAAGAACCAACAATATGCTGCTTCAAGAAACTCACTTAACCAATAAAGACACACACCAACTGAAAGTGAAGAGTTGAAAAATGGAAACCAAAAAAGAGAACGAGTAGCTGTACTTATATCAGATAAAATAGACTCCAAACCAAGGAAAGTAAACAAAGATAAGAAAGGTCGCTATATAAATGATAAAGTGATCAACTCAACAAGAGGGTATAACAATTCTGATTATATACGCATCCAACTCTCAAGCACACAATTATGTAAAGCAATTACTATTAGACTAATGGGAAAAATAGACCCCAACACAATAATAATTGGGGACTTTAACATCCCACTTTCAACAAAGAACATATCATCCAGACAGAAAATTAACCAGGAAACAGAATTAATCTCTACTCTAGGCCAATTGGACCTAACAGACATATATAGAACATATCATCTGACAGCTGCAGAATAGACATTCTTCTCAGCAGCACGTGAAACATTTTCTAGAATAGACCACACATTAGGTCACAAAATAAGCCTCAACAAATTTTTAAAGACTGAAGTCATATCGACTATCCTGTTTGACCACAATGGAATAAAACTAGAAATTGACAAGAAAAGGGATACTAGAAACCATACAAATACGTGGGAATTAAACAACATGCTCCTAAACTACAAATGGATCAAAGAAGAAATCAAAAGGAAATTTAAAAATTCATGAAGAAATAAAAATGAAAACATAACATACCAGAACCTATGGGATACAGCAAAAGCAGTTCTAAGAGGGAGGTTTATAGCAATAAATGCCAACATCAAAGATGAAGAAAGACTTCATATAAACAACTTAACATTACATCTCAAGCAACTAGAAAAACAAGAAAAAAAACAGACCCCAAATCAGTAGAGGAAGAGAAATAACAAACATCAGAGCAGAAATAAATAAATTAGAAATTAAAAATACATACATACAAAAGATCAATGAAACAAAGAATTAGTTTTTCAAAAAGATTTTTAAAAATCGATAAACCTTTAGCTAGACTTATGAAGAAAAAAAGAGAGAAGACTCAAGTAAATAAAATCAGAAATGAAAAAAGAGACATTACAAATGATACCACAGAAATACAAAGGATCATAAGAGACTACTGCAAAAAACTATATGCAAACAAACTAGAAAACCTAGAAGAAATGAATAAATAGCCAGACACATACAACTTACCAAGGTTAAATCATGAAGAACTAGAAAACCTAAACAGACCAATAATGAATAATGAGATTGAAGCAGTAATAAAAAATTTCCCAACAGAGAAACCCCCAAGACCAGATAGCTTTACTGCCAAATTCTACCAAACATTTAAAGGACTAATATCAATTTTTCTTAACCTGTTCCAAAAAATTGGAGAGGAGTGGCTACTTCTAAAAGCACTCTACAAGGCCAACATTAACTGTATACCTAAACCAGAAAAAGATACAACAGAAAAAGAAAACTACGGACCAATATCCCTAATGAGCATAGATGCAAAGATCCAAAATACTAACAAACAGAATCCAACAACCCATTAAAAAATCATTCACCATGATCAGGTGGGATTCATCCCAGGGATGCAAGGATGGTTCAACATATGTAAAGCAAAAAATGTGATACATCGCATCAAAAGAATGAAGAGAGAAAACCATAGGATCATTTCAATAAATTCAAAAAAAGCATTTGGTAAAATCCAACACTGCTTCATGATAAAAACACTCAACAAATTAGATATGGAAGGAATATAACTCAACACAATAAAGGCTATATATGACAAACCTACAGCTAATATCATATTCAATGTACAAAAATTGGAAGTGTTTCCTCTGAGATCTGGAACAAGACAAGTTTGCCCACTTTCCTCACTCTTATTCAACATAGTAGTGGAAGTTGTAGGCAGCACAATAAGGGAAGAGAAAGCAATAAAGGGCACCCAAATCGGAAAGGAGGAAATCAAACTACCCCTATTTGCAGATGACATGGTCATATACCATGTCAATAACCCAAAAGATTCCACCAAATAATTAATAGAACCAATAAGCGAGTTCAGTATAGTGGCAGGATACAAAATCAACACACAACAATCAATAGCCTTCCTATATGCCAATAACGAAATAACTGAAGAAGAAATCAAGAAAGTCCTCCCGTTCACAATAGCTATCAAAAAAATGAAATACAAGGAGTAAATTTAATGAAGGAGGTGAAAGACCTCTACAATGAAATCTCTAAAACATTGGTGAAAACAATTGAAGAGGACACAAGTAAATGGAAAGATATTTCATGTCAGGGGTTGGAAGAATTAACATCATTAAAATTTCCATATTACCCAAAGCAATCTATTCAATCAACACAATCTCTATCAAAATAACAATGACATCCTTCACAGAAATAGAAAAAATGATCTTAAAATTTGTAAAGAACCACAAAATACCCCATACAGCTAAAGCAGTCTTGAACAAAAAGAACAAATTTGGAGGCATCACACTTTCCTACTTCAAAATAAATACTACACTATAAATATATACAATAATACTATTAACCTATAGAAAGCCAAACAGCATGGTCCTGGCATAAAAATAGACAAATAGACCAATGGAACAGAATAGAGAACCCAGAAATAAACCCACGCACTTACAGCCAACTGATTTTTAACAAAGGTGCTAAATATACAGCGGGGAAAGGACAGCCTCTTCAATAAAAAGTGCTGGGAAAACTGAATACCCACATGCAGAAGATTGAAACTAGACCCCTATCTCTCACCATACACAAACACCAACTACAAATGGATTAAAGATCTAAATTTAAGATTTGAAACTATGAAACTACTAGAATAAAACATGGAGGAAATGCTACACAAAATAGGAGTGGGCAGCACTTTTCTGAATGAGACTACAAAGGCACAGGCAACTAAAGCAATAAACAGACAGATGGGACAACACCAAAATAAAAAGCTTCTGCACAGCAAGGGACACTGTCAACAAAGTGAAGAGACAACCTAGAGAACGGGAAAAAATGTTTGCAAATTACACATCAGGCAAAGGGCTAATATACAGGATATATAAGGAACTCAAATAACTCTATAGCAAAAAAACAAATAACTCAATTAAAAATGGGCAAAGAACCTCAATTGGCATTTCTCAAAAGATGACATACAAATGGCCAACAAGCACATGAAAAAACGCTCAAAATCACTAATCAGGGAAATGCAAACTAAAACCGCAATGAGATATTGTCTCATTCCAGTTAGACTGGCTATTATCAACGAAGAAAATAACAAATGCTGGCGAGGATGCAGAGAAAAGGGAACTCTCTTATGCTGTTGATGGGAATGTAAATTGATATGGCCATTGTGGAAAACAGTTTGGAGGTTCCTCAGGAAACTAAAAACAGATCCACCTTATGATCTAGCTATCCCACTACTGGGTGTACACCCAAAGGAAATGAAATCAATACATCCAAAAGACACCTGCACTCCCACGTTCATCACAACACTGTTCACAAGAGCCAAAAGATGGACTCAACCTTAATGCTCATCAGTGGATGAATGGATAAAAAAGCCATGGTATATATGCACAATAGAACACTAGTCAGTATAAAAAGAAATATCTTATCATTTGCAGCAACCTGGATGGAACTGCGTCACACTACATAAAGTAAGTTAGGCGTGCAAAGACAAATACCACATGGTCTCAATGGTCTCACTCATATATGGAATCTAAAAATAATTTTCTAAAAAAAAATTTAAATGGTTCTAATAGAAGTAGAGAGTAGAATAATGGTTACTAGAAGCTGTGAGGAGCACAGGTGTTGCGGGAGGAGAAGGAGTGGACTAATATGTACAAAACTATGCAATCTACCCTAAGCAAATTATTGTGCAGTCTATGCTTGTATTGAAACAACACACTGTACTCCACACAAATAAATATAAATAAAATGGGGAAAAAATCATTTAGTGGCTTGCCTTGGGTTAGGCAAAGATTTTATAGATACAACACCGAAAGCACAATTCATTTTTTTTTAAATTGGTAAATTAAACTTAATTATAATTAAGAACTCCTGTTCTTAAAAACATATTGTTAAAAGAACAAAAACACAAGCTACTAGAAGAAAATATTTGCAAATCATGACCTGATTTCAAAATAAGAAAACAAACCAACCAATGAAAACGGCCAAAAGATTTGAACAAACACACTGACACTTTACCAAGTAAGATATATGCGTGGCAAATAAGATGGAAAAGATGCTCTTTATCATTAGCCATTAGGAAAACACAAATTTAAACCATAATGAAGTAACAAGACACACCATGAGAAAGTCTAAAATTAAAAAGATTGACCATGCTAGGCATCAGTGAAGCTGTGGAATGACTGCTGTTTGGGATGCAAAATGGCACGATGACTTTGGGAAATGATTTGGCTGTCTCTTTCAAAGTTAAACATATACCAACCATAGGACTCAGGCCATTCACTCCTGGGTGTTTCTCCAATAGAAAAGAAAGATTATGCCCATACAAAGACTTGTATGTGATAGTCTTGCAGCTTTATTTTTATAGTCAAAAACTGGTTAATAGTCATAAACATATACTTATCCCATGATCCAGCAATCCAACTTCTATGTATTTACCCATGAGAAATGAAAACTCCATGTTCACACAAAAACCTGTACATGAATATTTATAGCAGCTCTATTCATAATCACTAAAAACTGGAAACAATGCAAACGTCCTTTAACAGATGAATGAACAGATAAACTGTGGTACATCCCAACAATGAAATACTACTAAGCAATGAAAGGGAACAAACTGTGGATACAAGCAAGAACTTGGAGGATTCTGACAGGTGCTATGCTGAGTGAAAGGAGCCAGCCTGAGAAGATCACTTACTGTATGATTCCATTTATTTGACATTCTGGAAAACAAAAAACTACAGTAACAAACAACAGACCAGTAGTTGCCAAGGAGTTAGGGAGGGGGTGACTACAAAAGGGCAGGCGGAGGGAGCTTTTAAAAATTGTTCTGCATACTGATTGTGTTGGCAGGTACAGAAATCTATGCATGTGTCAAAACTCATAGAACTGCACACCAGTAAGCAAAACGCAGAGGTAATAATACTGAAACTCTATCACTTTCCAATTATGTTACTAGATTTTACTGTGATCTATGTGCTTGAGGTTATTTATGTCTATTTGTGATCTTGTGATACAATAAGAAATATATATTTGGACTTTGTCCCTGGCACAGAGCTCCTAAATCCTTGTAATTTCCTGAATGTTGAGGGTGAGAGGAGCATTTTTTTGTTATATTTGGTCTTAGTCTGTGATTCCTGACACAAGAGCTCCTAAGACCCTTGGACTCTTCATAGTGTCTTTTTGTGTGCTAAAGACTCCCTGAGTCTTTCTCTCTCTCTCTGCTTTTGCTATCTCACAGTGTGATAACTTGGGTCACTGAAGCCACCACCAAGGAAGGCCCTCACCAGATGTGTTCCCTGGACTTTGGACTTCCCAGCCTCTTAAACTATAAGCAATAAACTTCATTTTCCTACAAATTACCCAGTTTCAGGTATTTTTGTTATGAACAACAGAAACAGACTAATACAAGGGGGCAGCCTTGAAGATTTCTGAAATGCCAAGGTCTTTTTTCCCTTCTCTTGATAACCTCTTTCTTCTGTACTAATCTCCCTAGCAAATGGTCACTGGGTTACACCACTGGTTTCGTCTCTTGAAGAAACCTTTTCACTCTTCGTGACCAGGCTGAGAGTTTTCTGATTTTTCACTCTCTGCTTTCTTTTTAATTACAAATTTTAGCTTTATCTCCTACCTTTGCCACCATAACTCAGTGTAGACTGTTACAAGTAGCCATGCAGCTTCCTGAATGCTTTGCTGCTTAGAAATTTCTTACACCAGATACCCTGGGTCAGCCACTTTAAGTTCTACATTCCAAAAAATTTGGGGGCATGAACAGAATGCAGCCAAGTTCTTTGCACATTCATAGTGATAGTGATCTTTGCCCCAGTTTCCAATAAGCATCTTCTCATTTCTATCTGAGACCTCTTTAGTATAGTCTTTATATGACCACCTTTAAATCATCAATGGATTAACCCATTTACTTGGGCATGTTCTTCATAATCTAATCACCTCTTCAAGGCCCCACTTTTTAATTACCGTAATAGAATTTCCCACCCTCTTAACACTGTCACTGTGGGGATTAAGTTTTGAAGGGACATTCAATCCACAGCAGCTATTGAGATGACTGGTGGCCATGACAACATTACAAAACCTCCATAAAAACACCTAAACAGGAGGGTTGGAGAGCTTCAGGGTTGGAGAACAGATACAGGAGCTGGGTGGGTCGTGCAACTAGAGAGGGTGCGGAGGCTCTGTGCCCTTCCCCCATACCTCTTTATCTGGCTGTTCATTTGTATCCTCTATAATATCCTTTATACTAAATTGGTAAATGTAAGTAAAGTGTTTTCCTGAGTTCTGTGAGCCATTCAAACAAATTATTGAACCTGAGGAGGGGTCACGGGAACCCTGCAGTTACAGTCCATTAGTCAGAAGTACTGGTAACCCAGACTTGCATTTGGTGTCTGCAGTGAGGGCAGCCTTGTGGAACTGAGCCCTTAACCTGTGGGTCTATGCTGACTCTGAGCTGTTAGTGTCTGAATGAATTTAATTGTATGTCTTCCTTTGAAAAATGTCTATTTGGCTATTTTGCCCATTTTTTACTTGGGTTATTTGGTTTTTTACTGTATAATTGCTCAAGTTCCTTGTATATTATGGATATTAATCCCTTGTCAGATGCATAGTTAGCAAAAATTTTCTCCCACTCTGTAGGTTGTCATTTCACTCTGATTGTTTCCTTTGCTGTGCAGAAGCTTTTTAGTTTGATATAGTCTCATTTGTTTATTTTTTCTTTTGTTGCTTGTGCTTTCGGGCTCATGTTCATAAAGTCTGTGTCCAGACCTAGTTGCTGAAGTGTTTCACCTATATTTTGCCTTAGTAATGTTACAGTTTCAGGTCTCATACTAAAGTCTTTAATCCATTTTGAGTTGATTTTAGAGTATGGTGAGAGGTGTATATCTAGTTTCATTCATCTGCATATGGATAACCAATTTTCCCAGCATCACTTGCTGAAGATGCAGTCTTTTCCCCAATGTAGATTTTTGTGCTTTTGTCCAATATCAGATGGCTGTAAGCCTGAGCGGTGATTTCTGGGTTGTCAATTCCACTCCACTGGTCTGAATATCTGTTTTTATACCAGTACCATGCTGTTTTGGTTACAATGGCTTTGGAATGGAAATCATCATGTCGAAGGGATACCTGCACTCCCATGTTCATCACAGCTCTGTTTCCAATAACCAAGACATGAAACCAACTTAAATGACCATTGATGGATGACTGGATAAGGAAAGTGTGGTATATATACACCATGGAATACTATTCTGCCATAAAAAAAATGAAATACTCCCATTTGCAACAACATGGATGAGCCTGGAGAAACTTATGTTGAATGAAATAAGCAAAGCACAGAGGGATAAATACCACATGTACCCACTCATATGTGCGAGCTAAGAGAGAAAGAAGGAAGGAAAGAAAGACCACAGTGGTGCGTTGGATTTGCAGAGGAAGAGAACATACCTAGGGACACAAAGAGGAGTAGGGGGAAAGGGGGAGGGAAAGGGAGGTTGGGGATAATTGGGTGGGGGACACGGGGTACGAATACAATTTATGGTATGATGCCAGTATGAATCTGGCCCTCATAGCATGGGCACGAGGAGTGACAATCAGCTTTATATCTCATAAATATTCAAAGTCAATTTTATTAAAAAAATGAATTTAATTGTAGGACATCCAGTTGGTGTCTAGAGAGTTGGAGAATTGATTGGTATGGGGAAAAAAACCCTACACATTTAATATTAGAAACATTAAGATTTAAAAAAAATGTTTAGTACTACTGTGTCTGTATGGAGGAAATACTATATAATGGTGAGACTGTACTTCTCTTCCCAACTCCATCTTCAGTGATGACATGCTAGAAGCCTGGAATGACCAATAGTGGAACATTTATATCATGGAAATCCACAGCTGCTACAAATCAGGGTTTAGGTTTTTGAGGTTTGTTTGAGAGCTGTTTGTTTAATATTTATCAGTATACCACTGCACATCCAGCCTCCCAGATTACTGGAGATTCTTTCAATAGAATGCTGGAGCCTCAGGGACTATCTGAACTTACAAGATATGTACCTTTGTCTTTGACCAAGATATTTTCTAAATCCGTAGAAATTGAAATGAACTTGTTCAGAACTGATGGCAATGTAAATGTCACTTGTTTGTGGACAAGCAAATTGTCCCTGTCCAGTAGAGACACAATCTTCCCACCTGCAGAAAGTTTGGGATCCATTTGCAAGTTCATTTTAATAGTCCTGATCCATAAATGTATCTATTCTTTGAATTGTCCTTTGAACTAGTTGTAAGATCTTTGCTGACTCCCTCATTTCATTAACAAAGTAAATAAAGTCTTTGACATATGTTTACATTTGTGTGACAGTCAAGTTTTAGCTTTTTTTGAAAATTACCTTTAACAACAAACTCTTTTGTCTGTAGCACTTGACTGCCTTTCAAGCCTCTTGCTAAAAATATCTGCCTAGTTGCAGTAAAATTATTTAAACCCCGGGTTTCTCTACTACCCAATTTACTTGATAGAGTTAAACACTCTGTACCCAGAATTTGTTACTTTTCTTATGGGTGGTAAAGTGGTCTGACCCAGCAGACTTTGCTGTCCTAATTTTCTTCTGAAGAGTGAAACTTCAAGAAACTCTAGTTCTACAAGAGTGATATAATGGGATTGTTGTAAGTAGCCAGGATTACAGATTGGGGGAGCACTGGGAATCTATCTTTGATCCCAATAAAAGACTCACAGCAGGGAAGGGAGCACTGATTTATTTTAATTAAATTTCATGATAACTGGAGAGGCTGATCATGATCATGTTACAAGTAGTATCTTGTGGGAAAGGATATGCTAGCAATTGACTTGCTGGCTTCTTTCCCAGTGTCACTCTTCAACCAATAACAGCGACTCTCAAATTTCTTTCCCCTGGAATATTGGCAAAAATTCTCATTTTGATGTTGCCTTTGTCTCTACTCTTTATCACTGAGTTTTAGATCATATCCCCAGATCAGACATTTAGGATTCTGACATTCATTGCACCAAGAACTATTTACAAGATAACTGTCCTTTCTGTAGCTCTTTTTATTTAACGATCTATCACATTTATGGGAATCAATTCTCCAAACATTGTCTAAAAATGTAACTATCCTAAACTATTATTTTTCTTAATGTTCACTTCAACATTCATGTATTTATGGGAGTTTGTTTGTTTGTTTTTGGTTGTTTTTTAATAATATTCAGAAAATTGCAACTCATATATAGAAACTTGGCAATGGACACTTAACTAAATTAGGAACCCTGAATATTTTTTGCTGATGATATCTGGTTCACCTAATTTCTCCTGCATATGCTCTTTTTACTTAATATTTCAGGGTGCTCCCTAGAGAAGTCAGACTTCATATAATGGTTTTTGTTAATATGGTCCCAAAAAGCGTACAAATGAGTTTTCTCAGCCTATACCAATTATAAACCAGGGCCTCAAATTGTAGTTTCCAAATCATATACAACTGATATAGTCCAAAGGGGAATAGTTGTATTTGCTGTATGAGAATTGCTTAGAGGAGTTCTTAGCAGAACTACTGCAGTAAAATGTTTAGTCTGTTTTCTTCCAATTCAGCCAAACGATCAATAAAACTCCCTTCTGTGATGAATAACATCATGAAACATAGACAATGCCAGTGTTTCAATTACAAAGAAAACTCAATTTATTCAATATCCTTGGAAGTGACAATTGATCTGCAACTGTTACTCCGAAATGATTAAATGTTTTAATGTTACCTCATTCTACCAAGGAAACTGAGATGATTAATAAAGTCATTCCTAATGTACAGTTCTACATTTTGAGGGCATTTCTGCAATTCTTTGTATGTAGGAGGACCTATGTCCAAATTTTCTTACTTAGCTTTGTGACAATAGGCAGTTTGCTTAAACTTTCTCAATTCTCTATTTATTCATCTACTAATCTAGGATAACACTTATCTCATAGGGTTTTTTTTTTTTTTTTTTTTTGGTTTATATGGTGTTGGCGTTTTTTTAGATCAGAGATATCAGAGATATTATATATGGGCTATAAAACATGATCTTGAAAAGTTATAATAATTATTATGGAAGTTTAATTTTCTTACAGTTTGATGGGATTTGAAGCATTTGTGGTTTTTCCATGTTAAAGGAATGAAAGTAAAAGTAATAGCCTTTTTAGTATATTTGTTTCCCCTGAGGGAAAACAGATCCATAAAACTTATTCATTTTTGGAAGTAGCGTATAGAATAACAAATAAATCTAGGTCACAATTAAATTACCTTGGGATCCCGAGGAAAACCTGCTCCAGAAAGGCTCCAGGATAGATCCAACTTCTTCATAAAAATTTAGCACTCTCAGAGCTCTTAGAGACTTTCAAAGTCCTTATGAGGCCAGTTTAAGAAGTAAGTATTTGTGAGAGTTAATCCTTTTAAAAACATAAGTCTGTTTATAGGTTAGACCGAATAGAGATTACAACACAGTTCTTTCCTTACTTGCTGTTGTGGACTGAATGTCCCTTCAAAGCTCATTGAAGCTTGACCCCCATTGTAACAGTGTTAAGAGGGTAGGAAATCCGATAATTGTATTTGAAAGGTGGGGCCTTTGGGGGTGATTAGATTGTGAGGACTGTGCCCCCATGGATGGACTGATCCATTAATGGAGGTGTGCGAATGGTTCTGATGGCTTTAGAAGGAGAGCAAGTGAGGTTAGCTCTCTTGCTCAGCCCTTTCTCTAGTGATGTGATACCTTGAGTTGCTGTAGAGGGTCACCACCAAGAAGAAGGACCTCACCAGATGTGCTCCCTGAACCTTGCACTTCACAGCCTTCAAAACTGTAAGAAATAAACCTCTTTTCTTATAAATTACCCAGTTTCAGGTATTCTGTTATAAGCAATAGAAATGGATTGATACACCTACACTTCCCAGTCTTTCCCCCTGGGGGCAGGAACCTCTCCATGGCTATGGTTCTGAAAGTTTGTTGCTACCCTTAATACAGAGGCAATGATGTTTTGAAATGAGCAATTATCAGACAGAGTTTAGCCACCCGGTTGTCCTGAGCCCCAAGATTGTAGGTTCACGGAAGGCACCAAAAAACAGGGTCCAACTTCCTATTCGAATCCTGAGACAATTAGAGAATATTAGTTACAACAGCCCCACCAGTTGGATTGGGTGTGGTGTTTTAATTTTTGGTTTCTGTTTGGACAATTCCTAGCTCTTGATGGATGTAGAGAAGAATAACATCTACAGCCATGGACCTTTGACTTTTTTAAAACTTTTTTGTTGGTTTTTCAGATTTTCCATGACATCCCATTGTTATATGTTCACCTAACAAAAAAGCTTCAGACTTTTGTTAGATTATGCTCATCTAGAAAAAGAAATTTGAATTTTTCAGAGTTATTAACATTGCTTATATCCAAGACATCTTATGATGTCAATTAATAAAATAATAACAACATCCCATGTAAGCAATAACACACATATGGGAAGTGAACATTTTAAAGATAATTTTACTCTCTATAAGACTGACGATGTATTGTAATCTTACATCAAAAGTAGTTATTGATTCAAATATAAAGATGTAGGATTCTACTGTTGAGAGTCATTGATCCAAATAACTACTTTTCAAAGGAAAATCCTAAGAAAGTTCTTATTTTCTCATAAGAAAAACTAAGATAATTTAGAAATCCGTAAAATTGATCTCTAGTTTTCTGCAGTGGAGACTTCACACGGTGACGGCTTACTTCATTAATCTCGTCATTGTTTCAACACAAATGACTGAGGACCCAAATATCACATGTTTTGTTTGTAGGAGTTTTCAACCCTCACTGTGCATGTAGATCGATGGGGGAGGAAGGAGAAAGCTGAGATCAATATAATAGCAATAGAGAATTAACCTTGTTACAGACGCTAACATCTGCAGGCCACTTGGGTGGTGTATGTCTTTGTCTATGCTAAGAAGGGATTGACAATGCAAGCGGAGTGGTGAAAGGTATATTTACTTTGGCTTGTATGGCATTGCAGCTGAGCATATGACAGTATCATAGGTCTGGAAGACTAGTTCATCACCCAGAGTGACATGGCAAGCAGGTCCTAGGCTTCGAATAAAGAACTGACAAGAGAACAGTCTACCAAAAAAAGAAGCAGGTTATTGGCAGGAAGTCAACAAAGGAGTCCAACTGGACAGGCTTTACTAACCTGGCTGTTCCAGAGAAGTGGAGAAAGAAGAAAGGATTCTGGGACCTGGAGACCTCCAGAATCTGGATATCATCCTGAGCATACAAGAAATGGGTTATGGCAGCAAGAGGAATTCCGAACCACACTGTGACAGATTTGATTCTGCTGAGAGAGATAGCATTATGGTAACCCAGAACTCTAGCTCAGGCCTGAGCTCAAAGGAAAGAACTTCAGTGAAGGGTCAGGGGGGTCAGTCGGCTAACTATGCAAGAAGTCAGGACGTTTTTGTTTTGGTTTTTAAACTATTTCTGTGTCTAGCAGTTATATGTCAATTTTATTTTGCTTTTAGTCCACTGAGATAACTTGCCTACCAGCCTTCAAAGCAGTCCTTATTTTATGAATTCTTCATTTTACTTCACAAGAATAAGAACTATTGCTGTGGGTAACCAGATAATACCAACATCCATAAACGTTACTTTCCGCAACTAATACCCATATGCCTTCTCCTCCTTGTTTCTCTCAGAAATAAAAATTATTCTATTGTGAGAAACCTTTTTGCCTTCTGGGGAGAAGTTCTGATTCAGAAGCCATCTGAAAGCAACTCTGAGTTATTATTTTTTGGTTGCCACCTTTGCTTTGAGGTTGTTTTGCTAGAAATTATCAATTCTTCCCACACAAGAATATGATTTAGAGACAAAAATCAAACTTTTTAAAAATAATTAGGTCTAAAATTTTTAACTGTGAAATCTTTATTCAATTTGCCCTCACCTGGGACCCTTCTAGCCAACTGAGTCACTAATGCTTTACCCATCCTAAGGCTAAGAGGATATAAATATTTGTTGAAGCAGATGAAGAGGATTTTCCAGAGATGGGCCATCCTAAGAAAACAAAAATTACAGAGAGATATCATGTAGAATAGTTACCCTTCATTTTAAATTTAGATAGGGAGATAGGTATGAAAGGGTGAACTATTGTGCAGTAGATATTCTCTCTCCTTCCACTGTGGTAGAGTATACTTCCAGCCCCATTAATATGGGACTTGGCCATGAAATTTGCCAATAGAATGTAGGCAGAAGTAAAAGAGTGTAAGTTCTGAGCCTAGAGCTTAAGAGGCATTGTGTGTTTTCATTGATCCCTCTTACATTTCTGCCTTTGTCTCAGGTAGCTACTGGACCATAGAGAATGACAGACATACGGAGCAGACCTGGACCCAAGCCTTAGACTAAAACCGAGCCCAGACAATCTTAGCCTCTATTAACTGAAACCCAGGTGAACCCCAACCTACCACATATGTGAGAACCAGAAAAAAATTGTGTTATTTTTTGCCTCTGAGTTGTGAAGTAGTTTAATAGGTTTCATGTGGTGGTAGCTTACTGATAAAATACATAAACACTCATACATATGCATATAATTTTTTACTCCATTTAATTGATGAGATAAGAAAATGATACATCTTCATGATCTGAAGAACTGAAGTTGTGAGATTTTCAGTTTGGCAAACACAATATGAATAATTAGTAATTATTGTTTTTAAAAAAGTGATTTCTCATACTCAAATAATGGGAAATTTGTTCAGAGCAAAGTTCTGGGTCTATGAGGATAACATCAGAAAAAGATAAAAATTCAGGATCAGAAAAGTAGGTGATAGGGAATTAGAAAGATAGAACATATTTAAAGATGTCTCTGTAGGAAATGAGTCATCATTCTTTGTGTTTAGGTATATTAGGTATATTATAAGGCTCAAAATTTAATCTTCATCCCTTTATCTCTAAATTTTTCTACTCATTCTAAAATTAAAGAAGTTGAGAGCTAGAAAGTAGCTTGGAAATCATTTTTGTTAGTTCAGTTATTTATTTTAGAAATAAGGGAACTGAAGACAATAAGAAACAGACCACGTCATAGCAAATGAGAAAAATTTTTAAAACTTCAACTAATTATTACTAGATCCATAAATAGATCTTCTGATTAAAATTTTAATCTTCTTTGTATTATATCACACCATCCCCTTATCGATTTATGTGGCAATATGCTTTTATTGACAATTCTTTTTTTGTATTCTATTTATGGGAATATCCTTTTGTGGTTGGAATATTCTAGTATATAATTAACAGAGTAGCTGTAAGATTGGTTGTACATGGGTTTACAATGAAATCGTATATGTTAGAATGCTCTGCATACCATAAAAATCAGTGCTCCTAAACTTCGACCACACATGAAGATCACCTAGAGCTCTATAATCGCTTCTCGGCCTTTTGGCTAAGATCAAGTGTAGAGAGCTCTATAAAATACTGGGGCCTACTCCCACACCTTGAGGTTCTGATTTAAGTGTAACCTAGGAATCGGGATTATTAAAACCTGCTGTAAAGAATTATAAACTATTTTTGTCCTTTTAGCCTTTATTCTTACTGAATATAAACATTCCTATTATTTTTATTGAACAGAAACATTACATGCTACAAATTTTCCTATTACTTTAGCTGCACCCCACAGTTATGATATGTGGTATGTTCATTTACATTTTTTTAAACCAAGCTCTATTTATTAAAAGAAAAACCCTTACTTATTTGATTTATAACTGCAGTCTGGATATAAATACAGGTCTGGGCAAACCAAAATTGCCTTGCATTTTAAATGTCTCTTTTTGCTAAACTGTACCTATTAAATAAAACATATTATATCTGTGTTATAAAGATAAAAATAAAATAGAACTAATTCAATTACAAAATTGATCTGAAAATAATATTTACAAAACACTTCTAAGAAGTAAGTTCCGTCAAAATTTATTTTTAGCATAAGTATGCTCTGTAAAGTGTCAACAGTTCTTAAAATGATAATGATATTAAAATTCTTTTTGAGGAGAGACGATTTTTTAAAAGCTCCATGTTTCTTGGTGTGTTTCTGGAAGCCCAACAGTTGGTTCATTTGAAGTTTGAATTAACCTTGAAGGAACTCAGGTCTGTTTTCAGAATGCAAAAGTGGATTTAAAAACTCCAGACCATGGAGGAGGGGTCTTAGGTGCTTCCCAGAAGCTCAGGCAACAGTGGACTTCATATTGGAGAGGCAGAGGGAGAACAGGACCCGGTGGCACAAGGAGTCTGAATGGAGGGAAGGAAGAGTTCTGCTTTCAGACCTTTGCGGAGGGACAGAAGGACGCAGGTTCTCAGCCACTGCAGTGGTTGGAAAATCTTGTGATGTGATGGTGCCTCAGTCATCTTCTGGTGACTGGATCATTCTTAAAATCTCAGCCATCATCTCCTCTTGTCTGTGGGTCTAGATCTCTCTTGATTTGCTTCTTTTACGACAGAAGTTATTTCCTCCTTCAGGATCAATTTTGTTCTCTTCAACTTTCCATATACGTCCACCAGGCTCTGTATTTTTAATGAACCTTTTTCTAGGCTGGTATCTCCTAAAGATGACTTGATATCTAAATATTCCTTTTGAACAGAACTAAGCATGTCAAAAAATGGATGCTTTATCGAAATCAGCAGAACGAGAATTTGTGCAACCAGCATTTTCCTTTCTCAAAAGTCAGCTTCTAACCTAGTGCATAAGTCTGAACAAATATAAGAGACCCACCAACACGCCAATGACAGATATGCACACTACTGACTCCCACTGGAGGCTACTGTAGATAAGGCCTGGCCTCCTGTCATCTGGAAGCAGTTCTGCTACCACTTCTGACTTCCCCAGAATCTGCTGCAAGCCAAGCTCCATAGTGGTTCACGATGCCTCTGTGGTACTGAAGTCCCCCCTAGAGTTCCACTGGGTAGTCATAGCTCCAGAAGCCTACAACAAACTGCTGAGAACCCCACAACGTTCCACCTGGAACCCCCCCCCCCCACTGCACCTGGCAAACTAAACAGGATACCAGTAGAGCTGGCCCAAGCAGAGAATCATTACAATTTTTTTAAAATTTGCTTTTTGCCATAGTGGCCTCTCTTTTCTCTTTCTCTTTTTAACTTTTTCAGAGTTCAATATGTACACTGTAAAATTTACATGTCTTAAGTGTACAGTCTGGTGACTTTTGACAGGTTTCACCTGTGAAGCCAACACCGTAATCTATATTAGAACATGTTTATCATTCTAGAGATTTCCCTCGTGCCTCCATCTTCCTCCACAGAAGCTACCCCTGTCTGATTGCTGTCACCACACATTAATTTTGACTATTATTGGACTTCCTATAAATGAAATCACACAGAAGGTAATCTTGTACCTGACTTCCTTCACTCAATACAATGTTTTTAAGTTTCATCTCTGTTGGTGAGTGGAACAGTACACTCCACTTTTAATTTCCCATTATGCCATCATATAAATACTCTATGATTTTTAACCCATTCTCCTATCATGGAATTTTAATTTTCCATTTGTCTTAGGTAAATACCTAGCAATGGGGATGTTTAACTATGTAAGAAACTGCCAAACAGTTTTTCAGGGTTGCTGTACTATTTTACATTCCTAGTTACCATGTATGAGGATTACATCTGTTCTGCGTCTTTGCCAATATTTGTTTTTTCCAGTCTCTCTCTCTCTCTCTTTTTTTTTTTTAAAGATGACCAGTAAGGGGATCTTAACCCTTGACTTGGTGTTGTCAGCACCACGCTCAGCCAGTGAGCTAACTGGCCATCCCTATATGGGATCCGAACCCGTGGCCTTGGTGTTATCAGCACCACACTCTCCCGAGTGAGCCACGGGCCGGCCCTCTAGTCTTTTTTTTTAATGTTAGCCATTTCTAATACAAATGAATTGGCCCTAGTGCTTTCAATTTGCCTTCTCATGTGCCCATTAGTCATCATATAAATTCTTGTATGGACAATGTCTTTGCATTTTAAAAAAAGTAAATAAATGTTGAGGTATGTGTCTTGTTTTCATTGATTTGTAGAAGTTTTTCATACATCCTTGTCATAAGAGTATATATCAGATGAATGAAATTAAAATATATACTTTCAATTCATGACTTGCAGTTTCATTTTCTAAATGACATCTTTTAATGTGCAGAAGGGTTTAACTTCAATAAAACCCAATTTAACACTTTTCAGTTTGTGGTTAGCATTTCTTGTGTCTTCTCTAAGAAATCCTTGTCTATCCTCGAGGTCATGAGGTTATTCCCGCAGCTTTTCTTCTAGATGTTTTATAACTTTAACTGCGACGTTTGCATCTTGATGCCTTTTGCATTAATTTTTGTGTAATGTGATGTGGGAGTCAAGGCTTATTGACTCTATTTCTCTTGATTATGAATCACATTTTCCTACTTAATTGAATGTACAGTAATTTTTCATGATGTGCTGGATGTTGTGGATACTACACTGTAGAGAGTCTGGATTGCTTGCCTTCCTTTAGTCCATGTTGCATGTTGTGTTGGCAGGCTGTTAAGTCTGGAAGCAGCTCCAACTGCTGCTTGGACTGTTAAGTCCAACCAGTACTTTTGATGAGATTTGGATTCATTTTATTTATTTATGTATTTATGTATTATTTATTTATTTATTGTTAGTGTGGATGTATTTCACTTTTTGTCTTTAGTGCAGGGGATGGCCCTTACTCTTCAAGTGCGAACTTTCTTAGGTCTCAATAGAATGTCATGAGGAGCAATAATCAGCCACAATGTATATCGACAAAATAAAATTTAAAAAAAAAAAAAAAAAAAGAATGTCAGAGGTGCTCTGTCTGATCTCAATACCCAGCTGAGCCAGCACACCTCTGTCTCTAGCACTGGGCTCTTTCTGGTATCTCCTTTCAGCTTTCAGGTCTGCAAAGGTCACCTTCTGTTAGGACTCATAGAGTTTCGCCCTGTGTACATGCAGCACTGCGCATGGACAATACCTGCAAGAAACTTCCAGGTAGACTCCTGTCCCCATCTCCCACCTACCCTATAGCTTCCCCTCTCCTGTACTCTGCCATGCAAATTCCAGCTGCTCGGACAGCCCACCTCTGGCTCCTTAGCTCAAGGAGACCATGGTGCTCCCTGTGGGCCCCACTTCCACTTTCCTCGTTCTGGAGAAGGCTTCACCTGAGAGCCAGGCCTCTCTTCCTGGACTTCCACTCTCTCAAGGGTGTCAGTCCTGCACTAAGACTGACGACAGCTACAGCATATGTTTTGTCTAGTTTTATGTGTGTTTGTGTGTAATGGGTTGAATTGAGCATCCCCCCCAAAATTCATATGTTGAAGTCCTGACCCTCAGTACCTCAGAATGTGTCATTGTTTGGAAATAGGGTCATTGCAGATGTAATTAGTTAAGATGAGGTCATACTGAAGTAGGGTGGGCTTTATTCAGTATGACTGTTATCCTCATAAAAAGAAAAAATTTGGAGGCATATACACACGTAGGGAGAATGCCATGTGAAGATGAAGGCTGAGATCTACAAGCCAAGAACACCAAAGACTGCCAGCAAACCACACAAGCTGGGAAAGAGGCCTGGAATAGATCTTTCCCTCTTGGTCCTCAGAAGAAACCAATCCTTATGACAACTTTATTTTGGACTTCTGGCCTCCACACCATGAGACAATAATTTCTGTTGTCTAAGCCACCCAGTTTGTGGTACTTTGTTATGACAGCCCAGTAACTGTGCCCTTAGTGTCAATTTTCTGACTCTACCTATGGGCCCCTTCCTCTGGGGTACTCTGGGCTTGGGTGGGGTCCTGCACCCAACATTTCTCCAGCTTTAGCTCTGTCTTCAGATTTTAGAGCTCTTGGCAGAGCTGTTGGCAATTATGGGAGAACACAGAGAAAACCTTAAAATCTACCAGGGCTCCGTTTCCAGAAATGCTGCCTTAATTGTTCTAGTGTGGGCCTGAGAGCCAGTTTGTTTTCAGTGCTTCCCAGGTGATTCTAATGTACAGCCAGAGTGGAGAAGCCTTGCTCTCAGCCTTAGAGCACAAGTCAACTGCCTAATTTCCTTCCAATCTGGATTTGTTTTAGGCTTAGACATGTACTTATTTTCATGGCAGGTGAAATGTATTTATTCTAATATCTTTGATTAAAATAATGTGTCGGCATAACTTAAGTTATTAATTGTATTCATGCAAAGAAAGAACTACAACTCAGGTTAGACAACACATACGGGCTTCTCCTCATGTTTTAGGCACTCTTCTCCACACAGGAAATGCAGAAGTGAGCAGGGCAGCTACAGCCCCTGGCCTCAGGAAGCTTAAATCATGGTGGGCAGAGGCACACAAATAATAAAGATTATTCATAGCAATAATGCTATAAAGTAAAATAATGTAATGGGATAAAGTGACTGAAAGGTTGAGAGATAACTTTACAAGGAAGACCAGGGATTGCCTCTCGGATGAGGTGACATTCACACTTGGAATTGAACGACGAGAAAGAATCAGCTCTATGAAGATGTGGGGTAGAAAATTCCCAGAAAAAGGCATAGCAAGTGGAAAGGAACACATGTGACATGTTCAAGGAACAGAAAGACTGCTGGTGCAAATGTAACACACCGAAGCGGGAGAAAAAATGGATCCCACCCCATAGGGAGCTTTATAAGCCAGTAAGGTAGGCAATGACCCCTCCAAAGATGGTCACACCCTATCTGCACCCTCAAATATCTGCAGGTATAATTAAGATTAAGAACCAGTTGAAAGCGAAATTGTTCTGAATTTTCCAAGCGTATGTTTTCTAAATACATGAGCCCTTAAAAGCAGAGCTTTCTCCAGCTGGTGACAGGAGAAGAGATGAGGCAGAAGGGAAGTTAGAGAGATGGAAAGCCTGAGAAAAGAGAGCAACTTGAGGAGTGCAGGCAGCCTTACCCCGCTGATCACCAGCAAAGAAACAGGGACTTAGACCCACGACCTCAAGGAGATGAATTCTGCCAAACATCTGAGTGAGCTTGGAAGTAAATTTTCCCCCAGAGCCTCTAGATGAGATCCAGGCTGGCCAGCATCTTCATTTCACCACCTTGTGGAACACAGATCAAAGGAACCAGTCAAACCCACCTGGCCTTCTGACATACAGAACTGAAAGATAATAAATTTGTGTTGTTTTAAGCAGCTAAATGTATGGTAATTTCTTATGGCAGCAATAGAACACGAACATAGCCAGACATTAGGTTGGTTATTTGTTAGTTTTATGTGCTATTTGTTTTTAGTTTTGGATAAATAAAAACTGAGGCAACACTGAAGTATTCACTTATTTTAATCACTATGCAATTGACTTAGGTAGAGGTTAGATTCTAAGCATGTCAGTTTTTAAGCCAAAATTGTCTTTCTTCGGCAAAAACGGTATAAACGTGAAAGTGCCCTAATTATTTTGCTTCATTAGATCACTTTTTGCCCCTCTCCCACAACCAGGCACACCTCGCCAGCACCTCGGGGCCTGCCCAGGGTCCCACAGTATGCAGAAGGGGACCAGGCCCCCCCTCCCACAACCAGGCATACCGTGTCAGTGCCTTGGGAACCACTCAGGGTCCAGGGACATGGAGAAGGGGACCGGACCCCGCTTTCCACAACCAGGCACACCTCGTCAGTACTTCAGGTCCTGCCAGGGGACCCGGGGTATGGAGCTGCGGATCGGACACTCCCCACAACCAGGCACACCGCCAGCACCAAAGAGCATGCCAAAATCATCTCCTCCATGTGGGTGGCCGATCACAGCCACCACAATAACCATGGCAGGCAGCTAGATGCCACAACCACCACACAGATGGTCCGCCAGCCACTGGAGTGCATTGACACAAGGAGAGTCACCAGCAGAGATAAAGAAAGGAGGAGGATGTCTCTCTCCACAAAGCCCATTTCAGAGTGACAGAAGAGGCATCTGCTCTATGATTGTATTGGGGGACCTGATCATGCGTCTCAGCAGCAAATCAACAGAGTAACCATTACTCTTTCAGAGGGAGAGAAGAAATCTAGGGTAATCAGGGGGGAGGAAAAAGGGGATGGAGAGGGATTGGACAAAGGACATAAAAGAATACAATTTGTAACAATATATATGCTAGTAATATTGATTTGATCAACATATCTCAATGTTGAACCCCCAAAATATGTATAATCGGTTTTGATTCAATAAAAATTTTTTAAAAAAGAAGTCACAGCCTTGCTTTTCACATGTACATTTCTTAGTGTCCTGAAACAATTTACATCACCTACTCTCCTGCTTACTATAACAGTCTGGAGAACACGTTAAGATGAATAACAGAAAATATTGGTTCAAAGCATTGGAGAGTATATGGAATTCTGTATGATATCAGATACGAGGGTACTTCAAAAAGTTCATGGGAGGGCCGGCCCGTGGCTCACTCGGCAGAGTGCGGTGCTGGTAGAACCAAGGCCACGGGTTCAGATCCCATATAGGGATGGCCAGTTCGCTCACTGGCTGAGCGTGGTGCTGACAACACCAAGTCAAGGGTTGAGATTCCCTTACCAGTCATCTTTAGAAAAAAAAAAAAAAAGTTCATGGAAAGATTCATATTATCTTTTAATTCTATTTTTCCATGAAGTTTTAGAAGTACACTCCTCGTATTTGTGCTGGAAAAGATGACTGCTCATCCTAATAATAGAAACATGTAAATGAATCATTCAGCTTATGAATTGTAGGAAAGAATTCCTTAATAAAATGGTAAAAATGATAGTGTATATCTCACAATAAAGGAATTTTCCTCATTATAAGATGTGATCAGATGCATGACAGTTGACAAGGAAACTGAATACACACTTGTGTTTAGGCTAGTAGGTTGAACCAGGTAATTTCCATCTTTATTACTATATGATTATAAATAATAATGAACTTGCTGGTATACAATATTATGAAATAAAGTTTCATTTAAAACTTAAAAAAAAAAAAGATCACTTTTTGCCTGTATTTACAATTGGTGATTTTTGTAATCTGCTTTTTCACCCATAAATTTATATTAATTCTTGACTTGGCACCAGATCAATTTATATAGGAACTTAAGATTATTAAAAAGGAAGTATTAAGTAAATATTTACTGTATATTATCATATAAGGGACGCAGACATTGTCACCTAACACTCGTGGGAAGGTGTCTGTGGGCTATACACCTTTTTCTTCCACTTTTGAAATTAAATCAACATGAAGTACCATTGTTTCAGGCAAGAAAATGTAAAAAATGTAAAAAATAAAATAATGATCACAGTCTTTGGAATTATACACACACACACTTGCATATGTATTATAGATTTATACATGTATATAAAATTGGATTTCAACATTTCTTTCTTCTCTCGTCCTTTATTTATTGTTTAACAAGGAAGAATTGGAAAGTTGAAAACAATTCTTTTCTGATTTGTTAAGGCCATGAGAAACAATATTGGAAAGTTTCTAGCACAAAGTTTTTTTCCTTACTCAGCAGCAATACAGAAGACTTCTGTAACCACATAGGTGGAGATTTCTCCCCACCAGCAGCAATCAGTTCTGTAGCAGACACCAGCTGGATGTCCTCTAATTCAAATCTATCTGACACTATCTTTCTGGAGATAGCATTAGGTACCACATGTTAAGGGCTCAGTCCCAAGATTGCCCCCACTTCAGACGCCAGTGGTAAGTACAAGCCCCTGGAACATCTCACCAACCAGCTATAAATTGGGGTTCCCACAACCCGCTCCTTAAGTTCCACTGATTTGCTAGAGTGGCTCACAAAACCCAAGGAAACACTTATGTTTACCAGTTTATTATAAAGGGTATTATAAAGGATTCAGATGAAGAGATACATAGGGAGAGGTATGGGGAAAGGAGCACGGAGCTTCCATGCCCTCCTCGGAACCTTACAAATAAATAAATTAGTAAATACTTAAGATAATTTTGGTGGTGATTACTGCTATAAAAAACAAACAAACAAACAAACAAAGCAAGGTTACTGGAAGGGCTAGAGAGTGACTGGAAGGTGAGTAGGCCATGGTTAACTGAGTGATATGGTAGGTTCTCTGAGAAAGTGACATTTGACAAAGACTTGCATGATGAACAGGAGGCATTTAAACATAGAACTTGGGGCAGGACTTTCAGAGGAGAAATAACCACAGGTGCAAAGGCCCTAAGATTGAAATGAGCTTGTTGTTTTCAAAGGACATCAGTGTGTGCTCAAGTGTGGGTAATGGGAGGGAGCCTGGGAGTTTGGTATTTGCGGCTGAAAAAGGAGGTGGGAGCCAGACCATCTAGCACTTGTGGACCACAGAAAGAAATTTCAATTTTATTCTAAATGTCATGGGAAGCCTTGGAGGGGCATTAAGCAGCAGAGTTATAATCTGATCATCTCTTGCAAAAGATCTTTCTAACTGCCGTGTGGAGAATAGATTTTTAAAAGATGGTAAGAAAGCAATTGTCAGAACATAGAATGTTATAATAATTCAAGTGAGAGATTTTGGTGCCTTGGACTAGGATGATTTTGGTGTAAGACCTAAAATTAATATTATGTGCTGTGTTGACATCTGATAAAATCCATAGGGCCTTAAATTGCCTAATTACAAATATATATATATATATATATATATATATATATATATATGTATGTATATGAGAGAGAGAGAGAGAGAGAAATCCTATTGGTTCTGTTTCTCTGAAGAACCCTGACTAATACACCTGCCAACCAGTGTAATTATTCAGACAAGCCAGTTACCTCCTCCAGCTGGAAACAGAGTACACACCATCCTCTTGCTACTACAAAACTTGCCTCTCTCAGCCTCTGCTTGCTTACTCTGTTCCCAAGGACAACTCTTATGTGGCCCTGCCTGGTGTGTGTGGTCCCCTGGGCTATGAGTGCATGTGACTATTAAACTGCTGTCAGTCTCATCTGTCCGGTGCCAGGTGTCATGTTTTGGCCATCCCTATAACCCTAGGGTAGGAATCCCTCCCTCACCAATGGGGTGAAGAGAAGGCTAATGAAACAGTGATAGCATCAGAGTTGATGAGTGGAGAAAAAGAGAAGTGATTAGATGTATTTCAGGGGTACAGCCAGCAAGACTAGCAGATGGATTTGGATATGATTCCAAGGTTTTTGGCCTGAAAAACTGTATATATAATGAAACTATTCACTGAAATGGTAAAGACCAAGGAGGAACAAACCTGATGGGGAAAATTAAGAGTTCTGTCTTGACATGCCATGTTTGAGATGTTTAATGGATATCCAAAGTATATCCAAGTGGAATTATCAAATACACAGGTGGACATTTAATTCTGAAGCTCAGGAGCTTTACGGCTCTTCCCCCCTTAACAGATCATGCTGTGATGTGGAAACTGGGTATCAGAGAGGATAAGTGAGCTGATCAAGACCATAGCTTAGAAATGGAGATATCCAGACTCCAAATCAGTGTTCTAACCAATAGAAATATGAATCCTGAAACAAAGAAACTATATTGTCTCATAGGTAACCTTTTCCATTGAGCTGAATGTAAAGGTTTGAGAGAGTAGACCGAAGGAATTTGCAGGAATGGAACTTTGTGACAAGTAGTGTCTTCCTATTTCCTTCCACAAAGTGCCATGTAGCAACAAGGAGAAGGACTAATTGGTGTTGGCTAATTCACCCTAAATATAGTAGATTTTAGCATGCACAAATTTAATCTTCATGATTTGACCATTTGTAAGTGTCCCTAGATTCTCAGGAAATGTTGTAATTTTGCTAAGTTCACAAATTTTTATCAAGGTATTACGAGGCTTCCATGTGGAAGTGAGTTTCTTCACTGGTGAGTGAGCCTTGCTGTCTGCCGAGTATCCATAACTCAAGGCAGTTTCATTGTTTCTACTTGTCCTCTTGTACACAGGGGCTTTTAGGAAATAATAAAATGATTTGATTGTAAAATATATAGCAAAAACAAACAATAAAAAATCTCCATAAAGGAAAGAAGTTCAAATGATTCAAACATAATTTCAGTATTATATTTATAAAATGGTTAAAGATCTGAAGGTTTGCTTGAATTGTTTAGTAATGCTTTATCGTATCTGATGGGAGAAATTGTTAGCTATCATGGTGTTTGGGGAATGAAAACATTCTAAAATGTATTCCTTACAAATATGAGAAGTTCGTGTTATTGTTTTATTAAATGCCAGGAAATCACTTGACTGTATTCCAAAAAGACATTTACTCATCATGAGAAAATTTTAAGACACGCATTAAAATGGAAAGAGATGAAGGGAAATAGTGACCATACTTGACAGTGTGGCTTTCAAATTGGTACCCTTGGTTGTCACATGGCCATCCAATATTGACACTGGTTCAGTAAGGAGAACACTTGTTCCAGTTTCAACAGATGTTCAGCCAATTTAATAGGAGTTACAGATCAATGTATTTGATAATCTGGGCCAAGAGAACATGTTGCTACAATGAAAATTTAGGGGAAAAAATATACGAACATTGCCTTTTTAGTTAAAAAATAAATAAAATCCAACCCAGCAGAAAACTTTTGTATTTGAAAAGGCACATGTAAATAATGGAAAATTTAAAGCAGAATCTAAACAGATGTGCAAAGATTGCAAATAGAGTGCTGAACTGTAATAAATATGGCATAAATTGGTGGTAGCTTGCAGTGGACTCATAAAGACTGTTACACAAACTGCTACAAATAAAATCTTTCCTAGAAGGGTGAAGGTAGGCATGTTCACTCACACCATGCAGCATTTAGAGGACTTTCCTGGTTCAACATTTAGACCTTGAACCTGTGCATGGAGTCCAGAACTGAACTTTGATTCTTTAGGTAAGGTTATGGGGAAGAAGAAATAGGAAGTTTCTAAAGAGAGAGGTTAAAGCATTTACTTGGACTTAGTTCATGTGTGTGTGTTTAAATTTTCTTCCTAATTGAAGAGTAACACTTGTTGCAAATAATAACAATAAAATAATAATAATCCAAACAATCCAGAAATGCATGAAGTAAAAAATTAATCTTCCTCTCTCCCAAATCCCACTTTCCAAAAGACACCACCATTAGCATTTGGTATAAATTATCACAAACATTTTCCTCTGAACTTTTACATATATTTATACATGTTTATATATCTATAAGAAGAGGGAGAAAAAAACTTCATATTTCTTTTCAAAATTGGGATCATACTACACATACTGTAGTGTAGTTTGCTTTTTTCACTTAATACATTGTGAACACCATCCCACATCCTTACATGGAAATCTACTTCATTTTTCAATGTTTTGAATACATAGAATAAGCATTTCTTAGGTGGCATGCACCATAATGTATTTAAAGAACTTTAAATCAATGAACATTTGGATTGTTTCCAATTTTTAGCTACTAGTATTATAAGTAATGCTGCATGGCACATTCATATATCAATGCATGCTAGTGCTAGTATTTCTGCAGGATTAATTCTTACAAGAGGAATTACTGGGTCAACATGTTATTTTACATTTTAAATGCAAAGATAGAGGCAGCAGCCACAACCTGATTTCTCCCACCTTTCCAAGATCTGATGTCTAAGAAGAGAAACTCAGCACACACAGGCAGAGAAGGGGACCACCTATTTAATATGGAGTGAAAAGCCTCTGAAAGCCTTCTTGGCCAGAATCCATCTCTTCCCTGGCCCGCTCAAAAGACTGACATTCTCAGTTATAAACTCAAGTTCTTAGTAGCCTTCTGCATCCCCTCTTTAATGGAGTGATGACCTTACAAAATTTGGGTGTGGTAACATTCTCTGTAGCTGAAATACTGGAATTCAATAAGCACATCTTTTTATTTCAACGCTTGATGAAAACCTCTATAACATTTTAGTCTAATTTTCTGTTCTTACGATTTTAGAGACCTAGATTAGTTTTTCTAAACCTGAGGCTCTCTTGATACCCAAGAATCATTCTTAAACTAATACCATATTTCGTCCAACGTATAATAGCTTGATGTTTTAGACAGAATGAGCCTCTTGCGGATATAGTGTCTCATCTCCCTCACAATTATCCAGTGAGTCAGGCAGGGCAAAGAGTGCTTTGGTTTTATAAATGTGAAAATTGAGGTTCAGAATGTTAAGGGACTAAACTAGGAGGTATTGTCAGAATTTATCATGCTAAATACATCGTAATATGGATTTGGAAGTTATTAGAAATGGGACTAAACTTAAACTCACAACTAATCCTCACAATAAGCCTGTGAGGTGGGTTTTGTTACTATCCCTCTTACATTCATGAAGAAATGAAGTACAGAGCCATTAAGTAATCTGTCCGAGGTCATGTAGCAAGGACATGGCAGACCTAGATCATAAACACAGTTGGTCTGACCCCAGAATCTATGCTCTTAATCATTAAGCTGTATTGCAATGTCAGAATGGCAATTTCACACTGTCCTGTGCCATATACAAGTGCTTCAGAGAGCAGGAGGCTTCAGGAAGCAAACTTGTAGCTATTACAGTATAAACATAGCTCTGCCAGTCCAGAGAAGCCAATAACACTTTTGTAAAAATTTAGACAATTTCCTCAAGACCCCCACTCTCGGTTGAGTCTGACCTAATGTGACTCTAACATACTTTTGGCTTTTATTGACTGCTCAGTGGGCCAAGAAAATTTATGGAAGGAATTTATTCAATTTTATTAGATTAATATTCCTAAGTGCGTGAGCTGTACAGTAAGCCACTTACCCTTACCCACCAGTTCAAATTTCAGCTAAATGTAGCCTTTATGACAACATTCTCCCTTTAGCTATCAAAGTAGGGATCAGTTACATAGTTGTAGGAAACTTTTGTTCCTTTTCTCTTAAGGCTTAATAGGCCTATGTTTTTATTAGCAATAGTCAGATTTTAAAGGCATTTTTCTTCTGCATTATTATTGAATATTTTAACAAACTGAAACCTAATCTTGACAGTGCCACTAAAATTTAACCAAAATTTCTCATATATATTGGAGTCACTGTATACAACCTCAAGCCACAGTGCCTAGGTTCAAATCCTGGTTCTGCCACTTACCAGCTGTATGCTCTTGGGCAAATTTCATAATTGTTTTGTGCCTTAACTTTCTCATCTATATATATATAAAGTAGGGATTTTGGTAAACTCTATTCACATGGTTGATAATTTATTGTTTACTATGCTGGGCACTGGTCAGTTATTTACATTCATTCAATCCTTACAACAATACCATGACAAGTTATTAATATTATCCCCAACTTAAAGATGTAGTAACTGAGGCACAGAATGGTTAAGGAACTTGTCAAAGAAAAAATAAAAACTAGTAAGTAGTAGAGTGTGGAGATGAACCCAGCCAATCTGGCTCCAAAATCTACAGGCTTAGTCACTGCTACACACTGCCTGTTTCAAAATTAGTTTAATACAGCAAATGCACTTTCAAAGACACTTTAGGAAAGCAAACATGTTCTGACGTTTTCTCACTCTTACCTTCTGTCTATAAGTAGCCAGAACAACCCTATTTTGTCATTCAGATGACCCTGGTGTTCTGGCCACCTAAGCCATGATTAAGATAATTCAAACATTTATTTCTACCACTTCACCTAAACCAAATCCCTTCATCTGTTACCAAATTCCAGATTCACACCATCCGCTATAGTAGATGCTCAGTAAGGGCTCATGACAGAATAAAACTCCTCATTAGAAGCCAATGTAGTGTAACAGCATGAGAATCATTGCAAAAGTCTTTTTTCTTCCAAGAAGAAAATTTATAACATAAGCCTTTAGGAGAAAGACTAAGAAGTAAAATCTAACAAAGAAAATGCCACATCTCAATGATTTTTTAAAATCCAGTCATTTAGGTTAATTTTACAGAAAAAAACAAAATGGAAATTTGCATTGCTATTTTGGATGTGAAATACTTTATTCTCATTGTTCTTGATCCTTTAAGTGAAAATAAGAAAGTAGACCAACTTAGAGAACAATACTCCAAAATTAATAAAAGAAAAAATAAACATTGTACCACATCGTGCTATTTGCTACAATAGATCTCCATTTTTTCTTTCACTTTTGGTAAATTCAGTTAGTTGTTCCCAAGCACAGCATCCTGCATGCTGTTTGAAATGAGTCAAATACTCTGATGAGAAAAGGGTTGGAAAAACTGTGGGAAGCCATTTTTATTTATATTTATTTATTTATTTATTAATATATATTTTTTTATATTCTAAGATGTTGGGGAGCAGATGGGGGAGGGAAAGGAGGAAGGAAATAGGGTGAGAGGACTAGGAAAGAAGGGGGTCATGGCTGAGGTCTGTGGCACCCCCTCATTCCAGCAGGGGAGACCAGGGGAGTTTCAGTGGCAGCTCAGTGGTCATCACTGGGCAGGCTGAGGATGGAGAGGGTGTGACTGAGGCCCTTGGCCCCCCACCGCACTGGCTCAGAAGCTCGGACTGCTTGGGAAGCCATTTTTAAAAGAGCTAGATACTGTGCAGTGAATTTTTACTGATCCTTATGATTATTTCAGAGTTTTTAAATTCTTTTTTCTATTTTAACTTCTCAATATACACTGTAGTTGATTTTCGTGTCCCTTTACCCATTCCTCTTCCCCACTCCACTACATCATATGTGTTCACTTAACAAGTTCAAGGAATTGTTGTGATTGTTGTGTCTTCCCCCCCCATTTGTATAGTTATTTATTTACTTATTTATTTTTAACTCCCACAAATAAGTGAGAACATGTGGTATTTCTCTTTCTGTGCCTGACATATTTCACTTAATATAATTTTCTGTAAGTCCATCCGTGTTACTGGGAATGGTAGTTTTTCATTCTTCTTTACAACAGAGTAGTATTCCATTGTGTAGATATACCACAGTTTCCTTATCCACTCATCTCATGATGGACATTTGGGCTGATTCCAAATTGGCTATTGCACATAGTGCTACAATGAACATGGGAGTACAAGTATCCCTTCAGCATGATGATTTCCATTCCTCTGGGTATACTCCCAGCAGTGGAATAGCTGGGTCCTATGATAGATCTACCTGTAATTGTTTGAAGAACCTCCATACCATTTTCCATAAAGGCTGCACAATTTTGCAGTCCCACCAACAGTGTATGAGAGTTCCTTTTAATCTGCTACCTCATCAGCATTTATCATTCTCAGTCTTTTGGATATTAGCCATCATAACTGGAGTGAGATGGTATCTCAAAGTGGTTTTGGTTTGCATTTCCCGAATGTGAGTGATATTGAGCATTTTTCCATGTTGGCCATTTGTATGTCTTCCTTTGAGAAATGCCTATTCAGCTCCTTTGCCCATTTTTTTATTGGGTTATTTGGGGTTTTGCTGTAAATTTGTTCGAGTTCTTTTTATATTCTAGATATAAATCCTTTCTCAGATGTATGTTTTGCAAATATTTTCTTCTACTCTGTTGGTTGTGTTTTCACTCTGTTAATTGTTTCTTTTGCTGTGCAGAAGCTTTTTAGTTTGATATAATCCCACTTGTTTATTTTTCCTTTGGTTGCCTGTGCTTTGGGGGTCATATTCATGTAGTCTGTACCCTGTCCTACTTCCTGGAGTGTTTCTCCTATGTTTTCTTTAAGGAGTTTTATTGTTTCAGGGTATATATTTAACTCTTTAACCCATTTTGATTTTGGTATATGGTGAGAAGTACAGGTCAAGTTTCATTCTCCTACATATGAATATCCAGTTTTCCCAGCAAGAGGCAGTCTCTTCCACAGTGTGTAGAATTGGTGCCTTTGTCAAAGATCAGATGGCTGTAGGTGTATGGGTTGATTTCTGGGTTCTCTATTCTATCCCATTGATCTGCATGTCTGTTTTTATGCCAGTACCATGCTGTTTTGTTTACTATAGTTTTGTAGGATAGTTTAAAGTCAGATAGTGTTATAGCTCCAGCTTTATTTTTTCACTCAGGATTGCTTTGGCTATGCATGGTCTTTTGTTATTCCATATAAATGTCTGGATAGTTCTTTCCATTTCTGAGAAAAATGTCACTGGAATTTTGACAAAGATTGCATTGAATCTGTAGATCGCTTTGAGTAATATGGCCATTTTCACAGTGCTAATTTTTCCAATCCAAGAGCATGGGATATCTTTCCATCTTCTTGTGTCTTCTTTAATTTCTCTCAACAGTGGTTTGTAGTTCTCTTTGATTTTTCACATCCTTGGTTAACTTTATTCCTAAGTATTTTATTTTTTTGGTGGCTATTGTAAATGGGCTAGCTTTCTTGATTTCTTTTTCTGCATGTTCACTGTTGGAGTATAGAAATGCTACTGATTTTTGTGCCTTGATTTTGTATCCTGCAACTTTGCTGAAATCACTTTTCAACTCTAAGAGTTTTTTGTAGAGGCTTTTGGCTGTTCAATATATAGGACCCTGTCATCTGCAAACAGGGACAGTTTGACTTCATCTTTTCCAATCTGGATGCCCTTTATTTCCTTCTCTTCTCTGATTGCTCTGGCTAATACTTCCAACACTATGTAGATACTTCAGAGATTTTGTTTGTTTGTTTGTTTTTAATTTTATTTTATTTTGTCAATATACAATGTGGTTGATTATTGTCACCCATTACCGAAACCTCCCTCCCTCCTCCCTCTCCCCCGTCCAGTTTTTAAAGTGATGCCGTGCTTACTTAAACATGCTCTTTGAATAAGCCTATTTAAAAAATGAAAAGAAAAAACAATGGTAACAAAAAGTGTTTCCTGGACTGATGAGAATTCCTGTGTGTAAAAGCACCAACTAGGACTTCTAAAGGAGTAATCTGAGTCCCCCTTCATAGGAAGACTGCATCTGAACCTAGACTAGGCAACTGCTGACGCATGCTGATTTGAGAATGTCTGACATACCTATTCACCTCTGAAAGAAGCAATCAGAAGCTTAAAGTCTTAGTCTCTAGATGTCAAGAAATGTAATGGTCAATTAGTATTGTAACCAATTAGTCTATGTTTTAGCATCTTTTTTAAACACCCCCCACTGCCAGCCTATGGAAAACACCTCTGATGACAAGAAATTTACTTCTTTCAAGCTCTAAATGCTACAGTCATTTCTCCTAAAGACCAACTTTATTCCAAGACCTTTTCTAAATTAAAACAAGTGTTTTATTTACATTTGTATCCTCAATGCCTAGTGAAACATAGACACAAAACAAGTGCTCAGTGAGTTGGTTGAATTGAACTGAAATGGATTTCCTTGTTCATGACTGCCTTGAATTCTAGTTGATTGTGCCCCTGTGTTATTTCCTTGACTACATTGTAAGCTTTATGAAGGCAGGCACCTTGTTTCATCTCTGTATCTTCTGTATCTACTAGTATTGTGCACATAGAATTCCCTAAATAACTACTTGGTCAGTTTAAAATGTGAATGAATAAGTGAATAATTGAATGAATTAATCTTAGTTCTAGGCTGTTCTTTAGGGGTACATTTTATATTACTCTTCATAATAACAAACAAACATTTATATTCTACTTCCAAGACTTCAAAGAATGATGTTAATTAAATTTTTCCCCAAGTAGAAATTTCTACACAAAGCAGCCTATAAATCTATGTAATAAGACTTAATTCCTTGATTTTCGAAGCTTGTATTTCCTTCTTAGGAGTACTCAGGGTTTTTTTATACACGGTTTAATGAAATTCAAAGGCTTTTCTATATGTTATTTTTTCCATTATTTTAAATCTATAAATATAACCCACTTAAAGGCAAAACTAGATTTACATCTCTCATGAGATTTTTCACAGTTTTTTGTACCCAAGGAAGATAACTGAATGAAACAACAACCTATTGAAACTGAGAGGAAGCAATATATATGCTGTAGAGTATAGAAGTCCAAAAAAGAATGTTATCTTTTTAGCAAGATAAGCATAAATCTTTGGTTAAATATTTGTGAAAATATAAACATTGGCCTATAATAATGCATATTTCAAATTTGGTCTCTTTAGTTTGGCTTGATGAAATAGTTTATATGCAAATTATGTCCTTGTTCAAATTTTGAATCTGCCACAAACTAACTGAGTGAATCTGAACGAGTTACTCAACTTTTCTGTGCCTCAGCTTCCTCCCTGTAAGTAGGACTTCTTTATGATTAATACATATAAGCATTTAAAACAGTGTAAGTTATCCATAATTATAAGCTACTATTATTAATATGCTCACAGAGGAATAGAGAATGACTATTGAATGAAAAAATGATATAAAAACACTATTACTATCATTGATGCAATCAGAAATAGCATACACATTCAAATCAGTCACTTTATGAAGCTATTTCATTGTCCAGAGAATACAGCCTTTACTCAAAATAATTTTAGAAGGGCTGGCCCGTGGCTCACTCGGGAGAGTGTGGTGCTGATAACACCAAGGCCACAGGTTAGGGTCCTATATAGGGATAGCCAGTTAGCTCACTGGCTGAGCGTGGTGCTGACAACACCAAGCCAAGGGTTAAAATCCCCTTACTGGTCATCTTTTAGAAAAAATAATAATAATAATAATTTTAGAACTCTTCTTTTGAAATTGCCTTTAAACTACTTTACAAGCCACTTAAAGTAATAAACTGAACCTTAAAATTGTAGTTTGCTTATTTTAAAAAGCAGTAATACCCTGCTGTATTTCTCAATTTATTCATCAAGATTTGGCTATGATAACTGAGATATTTACGGAAATCTAACTATTTGCCAAAAAAAATATTTTCCATCATTGGAAATAATCAAAACAAGATTCTGAAAATGCAGAAAACAATGACAGAAGGTATTTTAGGCAGTGGTATTATTGTCGGATTTAGTGTCTGCTACCCTAAGAATTTGTTAAAGTGGATGCTATTTATTTGACCAAAAAGCTTCATAAATATTATACATTTTAATATACTTGACTATAAATGTTTTATATGTATAGTGCTTTGTTATTATTATATTGTATTTAATTATTATGCAGGGAAAAAGGAAACATGACATGGTTAATGTATGGACCAAAACAGATGGTAGTGTGCTACTTTGTCCCCCATGGATTTGTCACCCCTCTTCCCCTAGGTGACAGAGCTGCAAAGGATTACTCAAAGCCCATCTCTTCTGAGCAGTGAGAAGCCTCAAAGTGGTTAATTTCCCCAAACCCTCAAGAGAGAGGCACTTCTTTCATTTGGGAAATTAACCCTGAATTGGGGCTTTCTTCCAGCACTTATTCTCCAGACCAGGAAGTACAGGAAGAGAACATAGGCAGGGTTATAGTTTAACAGTATAGGCTGGTAACTTTCAGTGAAACAAGTCAGATGACATTTCAGTAAGGCAATTAAGTGGTCCACCAACAAAAGCTTGATCTTAGCAAACATTCCTTCTTACTACAGCAGTTTCCCAGTATCTTTACATATCACTCAGTAACCTGTCTGTCTTTGAGCCAGCAGCCTTGCTGTGTTACAATTCTTTATCTTACAAGAGAGACTCAATAGCCTGGGGAAATTTTCCCATTTTTTGTAAGGTCAATATCTGAAACTGCAAGGCTTTGTAAAACCAGGCCCTGTGAAGTACATTTGCTTTATAGTATACTCCACAGTAGCGTTAGGTCCTCTGCATGCATGAGCTCTCTCACCAGGCTCTGATACACACATGAGTGGTCCAGGAAGCTTGACTGAGTGCCAGAGATAATCTTCTAGTTCTTGAGACAACAGTTAAGATGGCAAAAAAGTGGCAGGAAGAATATAGCCATGTCTAGACTCTGACATTCTCCTATACGCTGGGGAATGAGATTCTATCCCAGATATCCACTTAAGGATATTCATCATCTTTAATCTCCTAAACACAGTTGGAAAGTCAGGGAGTGGTCTTCTTTTTCACATCTTTTCCTAGTCACAAGGTCCTGGAGAAGAGAACTGTGGGAGACAATTATTGTGTTTCTGCACATCTTGCAAGTGATGCACTCATTGGCCTTTGTTCCAGATTATTTTTTCAAGGATGTTTATATAGTAGAGATAGGGTTAGTGTCTCCATCCACAGAAAAGGGCAGATTTGTTTGCAGTCTTAGAAGATAGATGTAGTGTCTTTTTCCAGAGCAAAGGGCAGGCAAGCTTACTGTCCAGTATAATAAAGATAATGCATCCCTCTGGAACAAAGAATAGGCATGCTAGCTGATCATTACAGAAGATTCAGGTTTCTTGAGCTCAGGATTCTTCTCCCATAATGTCACCCTTTGGGTGTATAGGTATCTTCATATTGCCCGTGGGAACTGGGACCTGGGAAACTAATGTGCACGCACACACACACAAGAGCTGGCACTCTGGCTACTGCTATTGCTGTAAGCAATAAACTATCCTTTATATCTGACACATGAATTTCATGTTTGTATTACCATTCTTGAACTGTGGCAAACTAATTTGTTAGCTTACAAACAGGATAAAATCTCAGACTTTTCACAGTCTATAAAAAGAACTTGGAAATCAGAGTGAATACTAAGCAAATAGGATAGTCAGGAGCAGAGCTGTCCAACAGAAATAGAATTTTGGCCATATGTAAGTGTAAATTTCTAGTACTCACGTTAAACATTTTAAAAGAAACAAGTGAAATTAATTTTAATAATATGTTTTATGTAACCCAATGTATCCAAAACATTGTTATTTTAATATGATAATCAATATAAAAATTATTGAGATATTCTATATCCCTTTTTCATACTAAGGCTTTGAAATCTAGTGTGTATTTTACACTCAAAGTATATCTCAGCCACATTTCCAAAACTCAATAGCCTCTTGTGTCTACCGAATACTATAATAGACAGCATAGGTCTAGAGAATGGGGCACACTTACACCAAGATGTCCCAAGAATGTTCCATGGATATGGACAGGGGTTCCATGAAAAAAGGGTTGCATGTTCCCATAAGTTCAAAAAGTGCTAAATTATACAAAGTTGAATTGACTCATTTTTGCAAGACTTCTTGGAGTTTTTAATACTCTAAAATACTGTTTTGCTAATTAATTTGACTGAAAAAATGTTTTTCTTTCAGACCATTTCGTTGGACTAGTGTTGCATGTAATAGACTTGTGGAACTGCTGGCACAGACTGGGTTCTCTGGGAAAGATGTGATTCTAAATATTCCATCCTAATGCTTCTTTGAATATTACATGCCATAACTTTAAGTTCGGAAATTTTAATCACCCTAATGCGCTGCTTTTAACTCTCAGTTCTTTCCTCTGTTGTATTCCCCTTTTAGCCCTTGTGACTTTCTTCTAGCCACCAAGTCCTTCTTGCTCTCCAGACCACTTTACACACCACTATCCAATTAAACTTATAAGTCCCAGTTTTGGTCCCTTCTATGTATCCCCATTTTTTCCTAAATACATGTATATTAGTTTCCTGGGGATGCTGTAACAAAGTACTACAAACTGAGTGGCTTAAACAACATAAATGTGTTATCTTACAGTTCTGGAGGCCGGAAGTCTGAGATCAAGGTGTGGACAGGGTTAGTTCCTTCTGAGAACCATGAGAGAAAATCTGTTCCATGCCTCTCTCCTACCTCCTGGTGGATTGCTGGCAATCTTCCGTGTTCCTTGCCTTGTAGAAGCATCACCCAATCTCTGCCCTTATCTTCATATGGCGTTCTCCTTGTGTGTGTGTCTGTGTCCAAATTTCCCCTTTTCCCCATTTCTGTTGGATCAGGGGCCCCTACTACAGTATGAGCTCATCTTAGCTAATTTCATCTGCAATGACCCTTTTTCCAAGTTAAGTCACAATCTGAGGTTCTGGGGGTTAGGACTTCAACATATGAATTTGAGGGACACAACTCAAGCTATAACAATATGCAATAAATGCACTTAGTAAATATTTATAAGTGTTTACCATATGCCAAGATGTGTTCCCAGTGCAAAGAACACCATGATCCTCTTCCCAACCTACAGATTCAGCCCTATTTTCCACTACTCCCCTATAAATATCTTGGACTACATCCAAACTATAGGGCTAACTATTTCCTAAAAAGCTATTTATACTCATTGTATTAGTTTCTTATTGCTAGTGTAACAAATTACCACTTAAGGGCTAAAAACACAAATTTATTATCTTACAGTTCTGGGATCAGAGGTCAGTAATGGATCTCATCGGCTAAAATCAAGGTGTTGGCAAAGCTGCCTTCCTTTTTGGAGGCCCTAGGGGAGAATCCGTTTTCTTGCCTTTTTTGGCTCCTGGAAGCCACCTGCATTCCTTGGCTTGTGGTGCCTTCCTCCATCCTCAAGGCCAGCTACGCAGCAATTCGTCTCCTCTCTCACCTCTGTTTCTGTCCTCACATCTCCTTCTGTGACTGACACTCCTGCTTCCTTCTCATAAGGACAGTTACATTAGGTTCACCCAGAAATACCAGGAAAATCTCCCTATTCCAAGACCCTTAACTCATGTCTTCAAAGTACGTTTTGCCTCATAAAGTAACATATTCACAGGTTTCAGGGACTATGACATGAATGTCTTTGGGCAAGCATTATTCTACATTTCACTCTCATGCCATTGCCTCCACCTGAGATACACCTCACCATCACCTCCTTTTGAAATCTTACTCATTTTTCAGAGCCAAGATCAAAAATAGCTCTTTTTTAAAAGATTTTTCTGATTCCCTAGTTAGAAATGCTCTCCTCTTTCGGTGAACTCTTAGCATGCTTTGTCTGAACTCTTAGCATGACTCCATTTGCATAAAATTTTAGAAAAGACAAAACTGTGATGATAGAAATCAGATCTAAGTTTGCTGGGGGAGTGAGGAAGGGACTGACTTTGAAGGGAATTTGAGGGGTGATAGAATGTTCTAGAATATTATAGTTGTGACGATAGTTCTAATACTGTATGCATAGGCTAAAACATCAAATTTTGCAATTTACTATGTGCAAATTATACTTCAAAAAAAAAGCAGATATCAAAATAATGAGCAGGTTAGAAACAACGGAGAAAAGGAAAGTGAAATTCTAGACCAAATTGGGAGAAAGGAACTGAGCATGAAAAACCCAGAAAGCAAGTCTTCTCTTAAAAAAAAAAAAAAAAAAAGCGGGGGAGGGGAGAGATGGGAGAGGAGCCCTGAGAAGTTAGAAGAGCTTTTCCGAACTCCATCACATTCTAAAAGTTCAGAAAAATAAATTCACATAAAACAAGCAACCTACTAGGTACAAAAACTTGTACTGGGTGATGAAAAAGAATGAAAGGGAAATAACAAATACCATCAAATGAACAAGGTGCTACATTTTGTGCTCATTAGTAGTTCAAATTCAGCAAAATCAGCATGCCCAAGCCAATGACCTAAGAACAGTAAAATGGAAAATAGCACCATCCGATGGAATTACTGAGAACAGTGAAGAACAGAGGAATTACTAGGATGGACTTCCTGGAGAGGTGTGTTCTGAGCCAGAGTTTGAAAGAAGTAATTGATCACATGGGTAGGAGTAATACTCCAGATAACAATCATGAGCAAAGACCAGGAATCGGGAAATAGTTAGCATGAGAAAAGGTTAGAGATTTTCCTATTACTATATATTTCTTAGCCTAGTCTTGGAATAACACTTGACTTGAAGTCTAACACAAGTCACTATTTTTCCCTGAAAACTTCCCTGTCAGCTCATCCCAAACTGAATGCTCCAACTTCATGGAAATCCTTCAGTCTGTGCCTCACAAAAAAGCATTCCTGACTAATGTGTTCAACTACACTATTCCTGGTACAGAAGTCACGATTGTATCCCTCTTTTGCTCCCAAAAAGTCTAGTACATTCCAGGGCATATAGTAAGCACCAAATAAGACCAAAAAATGATCTATTAATAAAATTTAAAACTTACCTCTGAAAGAAGTAATAACATATTATTTCTTCAGTAAAAACGTTTCCCCTTCAAGTAGAGGTTTATTTAATCCTATAGTTAAACAACAGAACGCATTGCTGTCGCACTTTTCCTCTTTAGAAAATAATTCTCCTTTCCCTGTTCCCTTCCCCTGCCTCTCCCTCCCTGCCACCCCTCCCCCTCGCCAAAAGGACTTATGTTGCTGGATACGGTCAAGGGACTAGAAATCCATTGGAGCTGGTTTGTTTGAAGAAGGCATTTTCTTAGTACGAGCCTGGAATATAGAAGCATCAAGAATAAAAGCACATTTATATGTGTATGGCAGTGGGGAAAGGATATGGGATAAATCCAAAAATGAAATGTTTAAGCCTTTTTGCTCTTCTTCCCTCTGCTAATCTCCCCTGAAGAGATAAAATGTCACTGTGAAGTAGATGCAGCTGAACTGTAAGCCCTGTTCTGGCCCCCACAGGTGGCTGCAAAACAAATACCCTGTGCATGTTTAGTGGTCACTGGTTGCTGTCATGCCAAAGCTTTACGAGTTGAACTTTCTTTCACCTTGAAATCCATGGAGCAAAAGTGTGTCCAAGAGAATCTAACCACAGCTAACCTCATTACTTTTGATGTTTCTGTTTGATCTGATTTTCCTTTTTTTTAATCATTATTTATTCCCATTTATTTGATCCAAGTTTCCTAGGAGTTATTGGTTTAAAAGACCCATTGGGACAGCATTTAATGATGCTGTTCTCTGGAGTTATTTTACTAAACTACTGGCTTGTTTCTTTGGGTTAGACCAATTATGCTGCAGTGTAATAGGCTTATTCTACTCCTGTATTTTCTTACTTGTTTTAGTAATTTCTATTGCCAAATGGCTTTCTGAGATTTATTTTCCAGTGTTCATAGGAGGAACACACAGAGACATTTTTCTCAATAAAGGATTTTCTACATCTCACATTTAGTTCTGGATTCTCTGTTGTGTTCAGAGTTTAACAATTCATTATTACAATCTACTCCCACGAATACAATTAGTAGGATGGTATTGTGGGGCTGCCATAAAAATACAGATCACAAGTTCAAATAAACCTTTAAGTTAAAAGCAAGATGTTTTTCTTTATTATAGCCCTCACTGTGGTGACTGTTACAAGATCTTTAGTCGTCATTTGGGGGTATTTTACTTAGCATTAGTCCTCCACCAAGAACATCTGGAAAAATATACCCAATATCAAATATCTATATAAACAAAAATTGCCCTTTGATTAACAATATTTTCAGTCCTTTAAACATGCAGCATTACACAGACTCGTCTTCACTTCTCCTAGAATAATGCATTTACTTTTGGTGGCCTTATATGGCATACTAAATTTCTAGTATCATTAAATGGAAAAACTCCAGAAATAGGGTTAGAAGATGCTATTTACTCTGCATTTTTGTAGGCAAAGGAAGTAGACTGACTGTCCCTAAATGTTCACCTCACAATGAGGATTAGTTTTAGTGTTTCTATATCCATGCAACTAACTATAGGATGGCAAAATCTGCAGTTAATACTGACAAAAAAAACCTCATTCAGACAAGTAGTTCAAATAATTTTTTAAGCTTCTCCATGAAAATAGGAAGAAGTTCTACCCTGATTACAAAGAAGAACATTTTCCTTAAACAATTGAGTGCCATGTCTGTTTAAGATTCTCTATAAAAGTTCATAATTTTGAATGTCAGAAATCAAAAGGAGCTTAGAAACCATTAATTTACCCTTCTCCTTTACCGGTGGAAACTAAGGCCCAGGAATGTTGACTCACAAACAGTAAAGGCAAAGCCATGGTTAGAATTACACTCTGCCTCCTAGTTCACTGCTCTTTTTTCTCTGACCCTACCGTTCATCCAATAACTAGCTCCTTGTCCGTAGATCACGTCACAACCATCCAAAATTAAACCGATGTATCTGAAACAGTTTTCTTAATAGACCCACCCTATCACTATAAACTCAAAGGCTTTTTTCAAAGAAATATTTTAGCAGTTTTTGGCATAATAGTGGTCCAAATAGTGAGTAGTAGTGAAGTCCAAAGACACGGTTTCAATCTCTGGTTGCATTATTTACTGTCTATTTGAACTCAGGCCATTGATTTAACTTTGAGGAGCTTCAGCTGCTTTGTCTGTAAAGTAAGGTGAAATTATGGAATATTTTGGCCTCCTTTCCACTGATATTTGGTAAGTGTTATATTCATGGAGCTGTTCATGTACCAGGCATATGATGAGCATTTTATATGCATTTAGTTCATTTTCATACAAACCCTATATACATAGAAGGAAGAGCTTCCTCACACAAGGGTGCTCTATAGATGAATTGGTATAATGTATGTGATGTAGGTATGGGGTGCTCAGTGTGTTTTTCTCTTTTCCTTTCTTCATTCTAAATGATTTACACATTACTTTTTTGACTTCACTTACCCAACAAATATTGAACATTTACTATATACCCATTGCTGTGGTGGGTACTGTAAATGTTACCTGAGCAGTAGTTCTTGATCTAAAGAGGCTTATAATACTTGAATAATTGATGATGCAGAACTAATGCATGAACCAATTAAAGAAAAAATTGGTAAAAAAAAAAAAAAAAAAGAAAAAAAGAAAGAAAGAAAAAGTAAGATAGTGATCACGGTTAACACATACTTGGTAATTACTATCTATAAAACACTGTTCTAATCTCTTTTATGTTTTAATTTATTTTCGAACACCTCTGTAATGTAGGCACTGTTATTATGCCCATTTCACAGGTGAGACACAAAAAGATTAAATAAATTACCCAAGGTCATCAAGGCCATCCAGCTGGTAAGTGGAGAGCCAAAATTCAAACTCAGGCAGTCTGGCTCCAGAGGGCTTGTCTTTAACTATCATGCTTGACATTGAAAATGCAGTAAGAAGTCAAACAAAGAAGAAAGCAGACTAAAGCAGCTCGAAAAATTTTTACAGTGGAACTTTGGTGGACTCTAGAATGCCTAGAATTTCAAGTGAACTAAGAACAAGAATTAGGACACTTTATACAGGAGGAAGAGCATGAAGAAAGGATCAGAAGCAAGCAAACTCCGGGTAAAAAGTCTAACAGTGATAGCAATAATATTTTGTAGAGCACTAATTGTGTGCCAGGAACTTTGCCAAGTACCGAATTGAAGGATGAATTATTTCATTTCATTCGTATAATAATGTATATAGAGGTAGGCACTCTTATTTTCCCCGTTGTTCACACAAGGAAATCAATGTTGAGTGTTGAAGTAACTTCCTTAGGCTCAGAACTGAGACACAAACTCTTACCCATTGTATCATACCCCAATAAATCCCACTGAGTGGTTTATTAGCCATAAAATAGGATCTAAAAGCCTCAGGAAAAGATTATAACAATCATAACACCTTCAACTTATTTTCGTCTAGCTTGGAGAGTAAGTTGATCCAACACAAACTTAGCCACAGAATATGCATGAATCTAGATTGTCTCCATAGGGAGATAATCTTAAGGAAAAATGTCAACTTGGAGAATGCTCAGAAGGTCTTAACTGGCCTGAAGAAATATATACTCAACCACTCAAGTCGCAACCTTATGAAAACACAGCAGTGTGTTAGTCCATTTTGGATCAGATTCAGTTGCTCAGTTTCAATTGCCCAATTTAAAGTAAGCAATGTTCTGGCAGAGAATAAAGCCTTTCAGAAGGGTCTAGATATTCTCCTTGCTGCAACTCAGATATCTTCTGGAGCATATGGGTGGCAGAACTGTCTAAAAATTATTTGGTCAAAGCGCTCAGAGAAAGCCTCTGAAATCACCTCACTCAAAGCAGTCATTTATTCTCTATTCCGTCAGCTCTTGTTTATGCCACAATTCCATTTAGTATTTATGAAAAAAGTAATATGTGATTTCTCACAAAGTGCTTTCAGTTTGTAGACTCCGTCTCCTCAATAGACCCTTAAAGACAGAAACCATGAGTTCTCGTCATTTAGCACAAACAGGACTCTTCCTTCAGGGCTCTCTACACAGTTAATCAATTACAAACCACCTCCATAAAATTGTCCCTTGTTTTTCCTCACCCCAAAAAATTAGTCCTTCACTAGACAGATATAACCAAAAAAGGAATATCTTTCAGTCATTTGGGATTTAGACCATGTGAAAGAAGAAAGAATTTTAATTGGGCTATTATAGTTTTCTTATTTGACTGATTGCTCTGTTTTGAGGGTGAAAACCATTCAAAATGATTCTAAATTCAAAGTTTATGCAATGGTAGTATATATTTCCCAACTACATTGCACAATTGTCATAAATTTCTGTTTCCAAGCAAGGAAAAAAATGAAAATAGGAAGCCACTTTGTGGTTGTTTTTAATATATAGTCACTCACTCACCCATAATAACAAAAATGTAGGATTCTATACTTCAAAGGGATATTTCTCCTTTTAGATAGAGAAGGCAAGTTGGGGGAGAAATAAGAGCAAGTTGCTATAGAGAGAGATCATTAAGGTTTTCTTCTCTTTTCTCTTGAATTTTTGGATAAGCACCAATTTGCACGCTTAGAGCAAAATATGACACCATGTCTGTTTCCTGCAAGAATTAAACATACCCATTTTATTTTCCAAATAGAATTAAAATTCAGCTTCATAGACAATGACCTAAATAATTAAGAGTTTTATGTATATAGTTTATAAGATTTGATTTTGAACTTGTATGATAGTTCTTTATATTGTTTCTAAATGCTCCAAGTGTATGTGTATTATCCATGTGACTGAATTAGGAATTCTTGAAACTATATCTTCTTTCAAGGAAGAGAGTTGCACACAAAATAAGCACTCTGCAATTATTTGTTTAAAAAAATGAGGAATTAACACACTTATAAGCATAAGAAACATTTGGCAGCTCCTATGCATGATTGGGCCTTTTCTGCCTAGACATAGTCCCAGCTGTTTCTTCTCTAGGATCTGCCCATCTTTTCTAAGGCTCTTCTCAGAAAAGGGACTGGGTCCCTTCCACTCCTGTACTCCACATACAAATCTGGGAGTTCCAGCTTGCTCCTAAGCCTGGGACTCACTGCCATGGAGTTGGGAGGGACAGAGGGGTTAGTTCAGGTCCCCATTCTCTGACACTCAGCAGCATTTATCCTTTTCCTCTGACTCCTTTCCCAACCCAGGACACTTTGGTCTAAGGTGGGAAGCTTTACCTGATCCATCTCAAGGTCTTCAAGGTCTTGCTTATGCTTTGAGACCTTTCTGTTTCCTTTAGGGCCAAGGCTTAACCTTCACAGGTACTATTATCATAGCTTTTATTTCTATATATTTAATAATTCCAAAATTATAACTTTATCATTTTTTTTACTTTAAAGAATCACCTGTCCTTTAAGAGAATTACCAGATAAAACAAGTAACCTTTAAAAACTTAACAACTCACTTTGCAACTCATTTTGAAATTCTCTTAGGAAATTTTAAAAATTATGATTTTTCTGCTTGAAAAGAATTTTCCAAATTAGGTTTGTTTTATTGTGAAAAAATATACACATTGCACACTTTATCAACATAAGTTTATTTCTTGAAAAACTACAACAAAGAATGGGTTAATATAATGTTGTGTTTAGGCATTATTTGGGAATCTCTGGTAGAAATAGAAAAAAAATCAAAGTAATAGAAATAGAAAAACCACACTAAAATTATAGAATATTTAAAGCAAAATGTTGTATCCTCCCAAAGCATTTTGAAAAGATTCCAAGTAATTTAACCCTAAAAATTACACTAAAATGTCCTGACTGATTATTAAAGGTTGTTAGACATGGCCTTGTTTTCAGATTCATGGTTAAGTCACCATTGGATAATATATCAAGTTTACTGCAGCTATTACTGTAGCTTATGGCTCTAATCAACTAAAAATTTTCATCATTAAGTATACTAAGATTGTGGGATTTGTTTTTTTGTGTGTGTGTGACCGGTAAGGGGATCGTAACCCTTGGCTTGGTGTTGCCTGCACCGCACTCAGCCAGTGAGCGCATGGGCCATCCCTATATAGGATCCGAACCCGCAGCCTCGGAGCTCCCAGCGCCGCACTCTCCTGAGTGAGCCTCGGGCTTGGCCCAGATTGTGGTATTTTTATTTTTCTTCTATCTTCTATTTTTGTAGAAGCTGTTGATATTTAACTATTGTACTTATTAAAAATCTAAACGGGAACAAATGCAAAAAATTGTCTACTAGACTAACACTGTGTGCTTATATATGAAAAAAATACGACTTAACAGTGTACTAAAATAAAAAGTGTGGATTTTAGTCTCATTTGTGTTTATGAAATATACTAACCTGACTATGTAAAATGCCTTATTTCTCTAAAATATGCCCTATGAATGTACTGCATATAAATAAAAAGTGTAAATTAACAAGGAAAAATGTTTAATGTTGTTAGTTTTGATACTGAGAGGTTAGGAGTTAGGAAGACCAGTGGTACTCATATTGCTGTAGTTCTAGGATATTAAGTGCTGTTAATAAACTATTCATTTTTCTCTTTGCCTGGATAAAAAAGAAATGTGGAACACGAACTGTCCAAATTCAGAAGATAAATCAAAACTAAACAGGTAAAATTATTTTAGAGATTATCTTAAAATCTCCAAGGAAGAATAGCTATGACTGAAAGTACAGTAGGAAATATAGTAGAAATGAAGAAAGCCAAAAAGTGAAACTGAAATAAAGGGTCACAATAGATCAGGGAGGAAAAGACAGATATAGAAGATAAGCAGAGAAGATATGGAATGTAGCCAACCTACACATAATTGGAGTCCCTGAAGAAGAAATAAAAGCAATGGTACAAAACTAATATTTAAAATTATTACTGTAAAAACTGTCCTTAAATAAAAGAAGACACAAATTTACCTATTGAGAGGACCAAATGCATATTTGAAAATTTATCCAGAACAGACAAATCCAAAAATATTCTAGTATAAAACTTAGACTTTAAAGATGAAGAAAAATTATCTGAGTCTTAAGGCAAATGCACTTATGAAGAAAAATAATCAACTTGGAAATGCTAAAATAAAGAAAAGGGCAAAAATTTATCAAGCAAATACAAAGAGAAACAAAATTGATTATATTTACATTTGACAAAGTAAAACTCAGGATAAAGAGCTTTAAGCAAGATAAAAGACACTACTCCTATATTACACAATTAATATATAACTGCTGTGATATGTGCCAAATGACACAACCACCACCTTTACAAAGCAGAAACCACAGGACTTAAATTAAAAACTATATGTTATTTGGATGGTTGCACAGAGTCACCTTACTTGCTTTGTTAAAGAATATTACATTTTTGTTGTTTAACATAAAAGCGCTTTCAGTCAATAACTGTGTAACAGTTATTCTAGCAGCTGATCCATTCTCTGCAATATATGAATGAAACTATATGAGGACTTAACACTTGTTGCTATAGAATAGAACAAATACAATTAAGACTTGAAAAGGGAAACTGCTTAAAAACATAAAAGAAATGAATATATAAATGTGAATTACCTACTAGTTAAGAAAAAGGCCATACAATGACAACATTTACCCTGAGGACCATGACAGAATAGGCTAAATATATAAATTTAATGAGCTGTTTGGGCTAAATCTACATAATGCTAATGTGAACATATGAAGAGTTAAAAAAAAAAAGGGTCAGTTGTTCTGGTATATAATTGTGACATTTAGTATATTTTTTAACCTAGACATTTATTATTTTATAGAAAGACAACCCTAATTAAAGTAGAACAGGTTTTTTTTCTCACTTGATTAAAGCACATGTCCCTTTTAATGAAAAAGCTTTCAAGACCTCTAGTGTAAACAAAAATTATTTTATTATTATATTGTAATACTATAAACTTGTTATTTAAAAAAGCTTTAGCCTTAAAGACCTTATAGAGATATCGATTAAAGCACACTTAGGGCCAGCCCCGTGGCGCACTCGGAAGAGTGCCACGCTTGGGAGTGCAGCGGCGCTCCCACCGCAGGTTCGGATCCTATATAGGAATGGCTGGTGCGCTCACTGGCTGAGCGCGGTGCGGGGGACACCAAGCCAAGGGTTGTGATCCCCTTACCAGTCACAAAAAGACAAAAAAAAAAAAAAAAAAAATTAAAGCACACTTACAAATTTAAAAAATAAAAAATTATACAGCCAACAATATTCATATTAACAATATATAACAGAATGTTAGAATTGAAGTTTTTATTGAGGTATCAAAATAGAATGATAACAGATACCAAATCTTTACATGGGAATCTTTAAAATTGGTGCTCTCCATTATGACTTTTCAGGAATATAACAGGGCCAGTCAAGACCCAAAGGAGAGAAGGGCTGTGAAGAGTTTGGTGGATCAAAATTCCCAAATGGTGTATCAAAATACATCATGGATAAATTGCAAACTATTCAAAAATAACCATTCCAAAATTTACAACAGTTGAAACTGCACTTAAACCTATTTGTAAATCTTTCTATGAATCCTTCTTGAATTCAGTAATAATTATTTTAGTGCATAAAACTTTATGTGCAGCATTCACCCCCTCGTGGAATCTCCCCTGATCTCCTTGTTGAATCGTGCATTTCATCTGATTATAAATCTAGCAATAAGTTGTTTATCAGCAAGTAATTTTTTTGCTTTGCAAGCACTCGAAAATACTTATTCTTTTATTTATTTTTTTTCCACTTTTAGTAACTTTTGCTTCTATGACAGGCATATATGATTGCTGTCTGTGTTGTCATTTGAAATTAGGCATTATTAAATAAAAGAAAGTGATTATAATAATTTGCTCAATTGTTCTTCTTTATTTATGCATTTAATATTAGATTTGATGATAACAGTTCTCCAAAGTTGTGTGTATGATGGAATTTCATAGTGAATTAGTTTGCTGTTAGAAATAAAATGTTATTTTTTAAAAACAAATAATAATTATGATTTAATTAAATCTGTTTTAAAGGGAACTGAGTCTTTAGAGTTTCTAAAATATTTTCAAGATATTTTGTTATAAATAAACATAAAGAACATTTTTATGAACTTTTCAGAGTTTTCACTATAGAATTAAATTAGTAGTAATGTTCCACTATCACCTATCCTAATTACCACATTGTTAAAAGATAAATTGAGGCACAGCAAAATTTTAAAGAGTTTCTTTAGGTGAATAGCAATTCACCAATCAAGAAGCATCAAACCAAAGGTGGTTCAGGGCTCCACCAAAGAAGCAGAAGGGGAAGGCTTTTATAGGGTGAATGTGAAAGCAAGGCAAAGAAAATATTTGGTTACAGTCATGTACTTGCTCTGTTTGGTTTATCGCATTGAAAAGTTCCTGTTTGTATAGCCATAAGTTAGTTGGAGGCTTCTGATTGTTTGAGCTTAAGTTTCATTTTTCTTTAATATAGGCATTTATATAAAATAACTGAAATTAAGTTCCACTTATGTCTACAAACAAACAGGTCAAGGTTGCTTTCGTGGCTTAACTGGCTCAGGAAATTTACAGGCCTGGTCTTCACTTTATTTTAACAACAAATAAAATATTTTAAATTTGTGAGATTTCCCTTAAAAGCATTCTTAAAAATTTAGACAAGCTAAAAATATGTATTTTAGAGCCATTAAGTCCCATGAAGCACTTTCACATAAATAGTTTTAACTTCAGATTTTTTTCACTCAAATGAGCAACTATTTGATTGACTCTTTAGATTCACAAGAGAAATACAGTAACAAAAAAATTACTGTTATAGACAATATAATGTACATGAGTTTAAGTGTGTGTGAGAGATCTGACAGTTCTTCTCTTCCTCAGCCTAAATATTGTATTTAAATGAAAAAGTTCTCAAATGAAGCAATTGCGACACATTAACATCTTAACAGAAAATGTCCACTCTAAGAAGAAAATGATGTGATATTTTTTAAGCCACTGCAAGTGTCAGATAAGAAACAAACTCTTTTATGTGATCAGTTGCATTACAGTATTGTCAAGTCAAATTCACTAAGTTAATGATAAGAGCATACTACTAACTGCTAAAACCTATTAATTGTTTCACCCAATTGCAAAATTTCTCATTTTATTAGTTTTTTGGAATGTGTTGATTCTATATTTGGAGCCAATTAAATAAATAAATAAAAAGAAGCCACCTTCAAATAATACCATTAATAAAGAAAATGGCATTGTATCAAGTGAAACAAAAGCCACATTTATCCAGAAGATTATTACATCAAAAAATGTTATTGAGAACTATTGAGCCCATAAACTCAACAATTGGATTTAGTAATTATACGTAGTTAAAAACAGGTTAGAATCCCTTAAGAGATGTGTTTGAATGGATGTTATTTGTTCTGCAAAGATGAATCAAAACAAACTACTGGGATAAAGTTTCAAAGTGGTGAATGAAAGCTTTTTTTTTTTTTTGGCCATTTTCCATGTCCTATTTTTTTAATTAATTATATATATTTATATAATATATATTTTATATATTATGTATATTATATTCCATATAATATATATTATATATGTGTTATATTCTATATATTATATATATATATTTATTTATGGGGTACAGAATTAAATATCAGTACATGTGTACAATATGTGGTGACCAAATCAGGATAATTAGGACACTCATGTTTACAAAACTTAATCAATCTTCGTGACCCTCAACTGATTTCTTTGCTCACCCCCCTCGCCCCCTTACTACCTCTAATAACCATAGTTCTGTTTTCTTTGGGTTTTTTTTTTTTTTAAGCTTAATGTATTATTGTTTCTTTCTTTTCTTCTTTCTTTATTTCAGCTCCCACTTATGAGTGAGGACATACAGTACTTTCCTTTCTGTGCCTGGCTTATTTCACTTAACATAATTTTCTCTAAGTTCATGCATGTTGCTGCAAATGGCAGAATTATATTCTTTTTTATGGCAAAGTAGTTTTACATTGAGTATATATACCACACTTTCCTTATCCAATAGTCTAATGATCAACATTTAACTTGGTTCCAACTCTTGGCTATTGTAAATAGAGTTATGATAAACATGGGCATGTAGGTATCCCTTCGACGGATGATTTCCGTTCCTTTGGTTGTATACCCAGCAGAGGGATAGCTGGATGGTATGACAGTTCTGTCTGTAGCTAATGTGAGGAACCTCCATACTGCTTTCCATAATGGCTGTACTACTTTACAGTCCCACCAGCAGTGTAGGAGGGGTCCCCTTTCTCCACATCCTTATCAGCATTTGTTATTATTCTCTGTCTTTTTGATAATAACCAGTGTAACTGGGGTGAGATGATATCTCAGTGTGGTTTTGATCAGCAAAGACAAATAAGGTATTATACAAGCACTGGGAAATTTGTGCACTGATGATGTGGCTGCAGTGACAGGAATATTTTCCCTCAGGAGGTTTACATCAAGAGCTAAAACCCTGAGGTTTATATAATGCATTTTTTGACTCAGAGAATTTCTCATAGGTACAAGTTTCCTATAAATCAAATTCCACATTAAATGTTATCAAAAATAAGGAATCTAAGAAACCCAAACTTTTGCAGTTCTTTCTGATTTCACCTTTAAGTGAAGAATGGTGTCAGCTACTGTTCTGCTGTTTCATACTGAAGTGCTTTAGCTACCCAGAGAGTTTTCTCAAGAGTTTATGAACTAAAAGAAAAATATATAATCTAGGAATGACTCGCACTTTGTAGATATAATAGAATAATTTTAGGTTTAAAAAGTAATAATTCATTTACGTGCTATTTTTGAGCACCTTAATTAACTTAAAAAAAGTAATGAGTATGTGAAATTTTGAAAAACTTCTGGAAAATAAGGTTAAAATTTCTCTAGTGATATTGAGTTAAGTTAACTGACTCCTAAAGAAGTATTACAAAGTATAATAGAAAAACATCACAAATTTGAAATGATTGATATTAAAGTGTTTCACTGAACCTGAATTTTGATTGAAATTTCAACAGTGAAAGAAAAGGAAGTGTAAAGAATGATTGTAACCTTGAGATGCAATAAAGAGACTGAATCACCCAAAATCCAGTTAATGATGAGGAAGTTTTCGTCAATGAGAGTTAAACAATACACTCTCTTCTGCCACTTATTAGCAATTTGTTCAGTTTTCCCTCAGGTGTGCCTTCGAGGACTTTGAGAGATCTTCATTAAACTTCTTGATCGGGAATTCCATGTAGCCATTTTCAAAATTAAAAGTTGATATTCAAAAGTTATTTTCATGGAAGTGAACTCAAATTTTCACAAATTTTTTAAAAAGTAATTTAGAAGTTTTATACAAATTAAGCAATTATTGTCTTTCCTAATTCTATTTGTCATAAAATAATGCCCCTAATTCCCTTCCACTTTACCTGAACAATCTCCATAAATATTATTCTTTTCTATGTGTGCCATTGCATACAAAGGTTGAGAAGCATTGCTTTGGAGAAAGATGCTTTCATGTCTGTGTTCCAATCCTCCTCCCCCAACCTTCACCAAAGTGGTGCCAAGGAGACACTTGACAAGCTTTCCCTGCAGTTGGAGGACATCATAAACTGGTCCCTAAACAAGTTGGAGAAGCTATAATCACCTTTGGCAGCAGAGATAGTGGATGACAGAGTTTAGAAAAATAATCATTATCACACTTTATTGCAGAATAAAGAGAATATGAGTTTTTCCCATGGAGAAAATGTGGGCCATGTGGGAGAAGGAACAAAACTTAAGATATCTTAAGTCATGGTCAAGACGCCCAACTAAAAGGGCAAGGGTATTCCAACAATGGCAGTCTGTGTTGAGTGGACCTTTGCAGAACTAGAGGAAAAGGAGAGGTATGTCTAGGCCAACAAGGGGCCAACAGGAGGCCTGTAAGAATTCCTGAGGGACCCAACAGGGCTCTAAACCCACCAGCCTCCAAAATCCCAAAGCCAGATTATATCGGAAAGCCACCATACAAGTAAAAACTTTCTAGAACCCCTTTTTCTCCTCCTTTCTCATGCCTATCCTGAAGCCACTAGAAAGCTGGGGTTGAGGTGGGGAGAACAGTAAAGAACCTGCCCTCTCCTCCTTCCCCATGCAGGCTTTCATGGCTACCACCTGCAGCTGATTTCAGGTAGGCGGTGTGTCTCTGTGTGTGTGTGTGTGGTATATATTAACAGGAAATCTTACTTTTGGCTGAAGATTGAAGTGTTGGTTAATATATTGAATTAGACAGTTTCAAATCCTAAATTTGACACTGTGTTTGCAACTTAATGAGGCCAAAGGACTTTTTATTACCTTTGAGTGAGTGGATAGGTTATGGCATGCTATGAGTCTAGCCCTGGTGAAGATCATTCCCCACCAAATATATTTTACAGAAAAAAAGGAAAAAATAAATAAATTGATTTATTTTTCTAGAGTTTCACTTGTGCGGTGTGTCAATTTTCAAATATTAGCTTAAGGTAATAAATGTAGTTTGCTGAAAACAAATCAACAATGTTGAAGTTAATACAGAAAGACTGTCTTTCTTGGCCATTTTTTATTCAATCTGTATTTGTATTTTGATTTCATGATGGTAATACAGAAGTTGCTGTACACAAAAGAAAGTTATATAAAACTGTTTTTAAAAACTTCAAGGTTTTATTGGCTAGTTCAGAATAACCTCACTTCAAAAAGAAAAAATAATCAAATCATAGAAAAAAACAAAAAACAGAATATATATCATCCTGCTAACCTTCACTTCTCAAATGCCCATTTTAATTCATTGTTTCTTAGTAACTACATAAGCCCATTTAGTTCATTTTAAATAAACTTTGTTGTACTATTAAAATATGCATTAAATTTATTTCTAATCCAATTTGTACTGAAATCACATTGAGAATACTTGTCCGTTGCTTATTTACTATCATACTGACAGTTAATTACAAGCTGCTCAGTACATCAGCTCCTAAAATTTATGTCATACAGATTCGTACAATGCAGCCTCTTTTGAATTTGACATAACTGACAGATCTGACCTCCTGCTGACTCATTTCTCCCTTCACTTGCCTCTGACTGAACTATCACAAGCCTTTGTTTCTACCAAGCTTTAAATTCCCTTGGCTTTCTCTTGGCATAATTTTGTGTTCATAAAACAAAAGCACAAATGCAGTTTGGGGCACTGAAATCTTATGAGTGCTCAGTTATAAAGTAGTCATCCAAAAGATCCCAAATATAGATTTATACATATTTGTATGTGTGTATTAGATTAGCCCTTGTTCCCGGTTTGAAAAACACTGCTTATTAGAAAGGCATCTGTGTATAGGAAGAAGAGGGGGAGGAGAGAATGGAGAGATGTTGGTCAATGGGTACAAAGATACAGTTAGATAAAAGAAATAATTTCCAGTGTTCCATTACACAGTAGAGTGATTATAATTAACAATTATATGTTGTATATTTCAAAGTAGCAAGAAGAGAGGATTTTGAACGTTCTCACCATGAAGAAATGATAAATGCCAGAGGGGATGGATATGCCAGTTACCCTAATTTGATTGTCACACATTGTATACATGTACAGAAACATCACATTGTACCCCATAAATAAGTAGTTATTATGTGTCAATCAAAAATTAACAAATAAATATTCTAAAATTTTTAATTTAAGTTTAAAAAAGAACATTATAATCTAGAATCACCAAACTTCTCCTTGCCTTAGTTTTTCTATCTATACAATGTGTAAAATGATACACATCCTACCTTATCAAGAGATTTTCAAGAAGAGAGGTGACTTGAAATGAAATGACACATAAAAGTTCAAAGAAATGTTTTGTGAATTTAAATATAAATAGTGTAATAATGCAAGCCATATTAACTAATGTCTGAGATTTTGTCAAGAATCAGATTCTGGTTTTCTTTCATATTCTATCATGCAAAATAAAACACTTATTCGAGTCAATCTAAAAACAATTAAGGCTGCTGGGCCGCCCAGCTGAGCCCTCACTCGCCGCGTCTTCGCGATTCTGCCCGACGCGCCCCACTCTCGCGACATCATGGTGGCCTACTGGCGACAGGCTGGACTCAGCTACATCCGATACTCCCAGATCTGTGCAAAAGCAGTGAGAGATGCACTGAAGACAGAATTCAAAGCAACTGCCGAGAAGACTTCGGGCAGCAGCGTAAAAATTGTGAAAGTAAGAAAAGAATAATCCACCCTGACTTGAAATACTACATTTTCAAGGTGAAGATGTGTGGGCACATGTTATGGCAGATTGAAAACGATCTCACTAAATGGGGGAAAAAAAATACCTGTCTTGTTCATAAATTGACAATGCTAATAAATTGGAGTGTGGTTCAAAAATAAATAAATAAATAAATAAAAATAAAAACAATTAAAGTTGTTTGAAGAGAACAAAATTTTACCCAGATCACCAGCTTATTTCAAAGATATCTTGAATAGGCAGCAAGTGTAATTATTCATGGGGATACTCTATTAGTCTACTCAAGTTTCTGTTGATGAGCACTTTTATTTCCTTCAATTGCTTAAAAAAATGTTCAGGTGCTTCATTTCCAACAGGCGATTCAGAAAAATTTTCTCAGCGTAGAATACATTTTTCTGCATTTAAATCAAGAAGTCTCAGATCTAGCTCTAATTCTACAGGTAAGGGCAAAGATATAATCTTTGTGGTTGCTTTGAGTCCTGTAACTATTTGATTCTCTTGGTCTCAAAGATCATTTTATTCCTGGTTAGTCTTATAAAGTTTGGTCAGTTCCAATCTTTTGAGCTGTGAAGATATAAGTTTTGTACATTATCTTGTCTTGTCGACAGTAAGTCTTATGAAAAGTTCACTCCAAAGCATATTTCATTTCCCAAACTTTCAATAGGAAAAAGGAAACATGAAATACATTCTAAAATAAAGAGAAAAATCATCCTATCTACCTTTTTTGTTTTTTTCTATCGACTTTTGATTAATATATTAAAATTTATTTTAAACAAAGAAGAAATTTGATCTTTTCATCTCAGTATAATAGGAATTTGCATTTTTGCTCATAATTCTTTCCTCCTCCTGAACATCAGTGATATTTTAAAATACATAATGGATAGGAGAATATAAATTAAATATACTTGTGCTCCATGGAATGAGGAAAACATGCTCTCTCTCAACCACTTAGAGGAACTTTATTTTGGGGCTTCTGTGAATGAATTTGTGATTAGGTGAAACACCATAGAAGAAAAACTTGAAAGATGAATACAAATCATGAAACGTTGTTTTAAAAAATCTTCCCTTCTCCCTCTTCCCCCACCTTAATTGAAGAAAGCTTTTCTTTCATTAAGTTCTCCTAAACTAAATCATATAGCCTTAAATTCCTAAAATATTCCACTGATGAGAATAAATATTCTTTCCCTAAATCTCCCTTTTGAACTCTTCCATTTAATATATTGGGATTTTAGCTGCTCTGCTTTTCTAAAATATCATAAAAAATGTTTTTTAAATTTTTTTATTAACTCTAGATAACATGTACCAAAGATGGGAACATAGGATTTAATCCTCCCTTGGCCATTGACTAGCTGGGTGGCCTCAGACCTCAGTCTCCTCATCTCCTAGTAAAAATATTAATACCTTATCTTCATAAAACCAGGCAGCTGTGCCAAATCACCTCCTGAGATTTTCTAACTATCTAAATTATTTCTACCTCTAGTTTGTGGATTCTCCATGATTCCGTCTAAGCTCAAGCTATATCTCCTGAATACATTAAATTGGTTATGCCATCAAAAGTCCACAGGGCACATTTACCATGTTTTTGGTGGGTGGAGGTGGAGCTTACCTTTTTTCTAATATAAACCCTTCTGGAATCTTCCTTTGGTCAGATCTTTGTGTGCCTGTTTAATTCAGTTGATTTCATGTTTTGACACTCTAGGTCTTAAGCATTCCTTGAAGGAGTGTTCTGTAAAAGTCATTGTTCTGTGTCATTGAGTATGAGGACACAACACATGCAATATAGTAGCTGTAATTAGTGTTCATGACTCCAAATGAAGAGAAATAGAATATCTCCCTGAACTAATGTGAAATTTTTATTAGCACTAATGTCAGGGGGGGTGGAGTATGGACATAAATCAAAGAAATATATGCACTAAGTAAGAGGTAGTTGAATGAGTTAAAACAGCATTAAATGCAGTAGACTGAAGCAGCTATTCTCTTACTATTTATGTGTATAGATTGGGAAATTCACCAAGAAATTATATGAAATTAGGAAAATATTTTATAGATGCACTCTTAACCATAATATTATTTTTCCTTGAAGAGGTCTCTTATAGAACTAGATGAGTAGGAAATGGAAAACATCAGATAGGTTGCTGTTTATTTTCTTGCTGTGCTGATAATGCCACAAAACACCCTTCCCTGCTTTCTATTCAGTCAAAAGACCATTAAGTCAATTCTGGTTTTCCTCTCATCTTCTGCATTGTTGCTAAGACTTTCATTTTGTGTAAATAACTGAGAAGTCTCTGAGCTGCTATGATTTTATCTGAGCTCTTTAGGCCTATAGTGATGAGTTCTCTCTCTCTCTCTCTCTCTCTCTCTTCCTACTCCCTCCCCCCCCATTTCTCTCATTCACGTCATCTAAAATATCACTAGCCATTAGCATTATTTTGTCTGTCTCCTTCCTTTCTGCCACTTTATTTTTATGTCCTAATTTGTATTTTACTCTGTCTCAGAAATCTGCAACACAAACTTTTAAAAAGAGTACATATTTTCTGTCTTCACCTATTTTGATTCCTCTTGCTGTCCTACTCCCTACCCCAGAGGGCAAAAGGATTTTCGGAACCAAGTTCTCAGTTCTAAGGCAATCACTGTTATTGCTTCCAGGGCATTTATGCTTTAAGTTAATGAAGCTTCTGGTCCTAAACAGACAGGGAAGAAGGTCACTCTTGTTTTTCCCAGTGCAGGGTTTAGCTCCATCTCTTCCAGCATTCTTGACCCTCTTGCCTAGCAGAAAGTCCACTAAGGGTCTTCATGCTCACACTGTTCTGACTCCCCGGAGGCCCTCCTGGGGGGAATGACCATATCTGTCCTCCCTGGAAGAACTCTAACTTTAAATCTTCCCAATTCCTTAATTCCATTTCTCAGCAAAATTTATGCTTCTCAGATCCCAGTCCCTCAGACTCCAGATTGTGTCCAGATTGAATCTGATAAACCTACTTACGTCTAAGACTTTAGTAATTGATAATGAGTTTAGTATGCATCTTTTGCATTTTAGTAGTGACTTACACTACCTTATCCCTGAACAGTGATCAGTAATGGTGGAAATATCAGGCACTGTGATAAATTATGCAGGAAAACTTTAGGGTCAGCAGAGTACTTTAAGCACCATAAAGAAAAGCCATTTAATAATCCGTGTGTCTGGAGGTGATTGTAGTGAGACATGTTTCCTAGATAGATAAGTTTCAGTAAGAAGAGGACATAGTAGTCACAGCCTTGCTTGAGCAAATTGGGAAAAGAAACAGTTGTTGCTTGTAGCTGTAAGATATGGACACCCGAAAGTCATTTTATCTACTCTGAGAGATTCAAGCAGGAATGCAAACTGTTGAAGTGTTATGTTTGGGAGAGCAGAAGAAAAAACCTCTTCCTCAATGTCCCAGAGGTGAAAACCCCTGAACTTGCCATTCAGAGAGAAGAGCAGTTGCCCACAGTTTTTGAAGAGCCTGTTAGACCTAGGCCCTGCCATACCACAAGCCCTGTTCTGAGAGGGGTGGCCTCAGCCCCCTAGCTTCTAGGGGAGCCTTGAGGAAGCAGAGAGGAGCTCTTTCCTGAAGTGCACCAGGAGAGGCTGCAAGCAGCATCCAGATTACATATTTGCTTTGGAATTTTTCCACACTCTCCAGGGGTTTGCAATTTCCAGTGTGAAGAATAGTGACTTAATTTAATATCATGGGGCTATCAGCACACAAACTCCCTCGTTTCCATGCATTGTCACTTATTCCAAAGACTTAATTGGCCACCCATTGTGCCTTGCCTCTAATATTTTTGTCTTCTGTCCTCTGAAACCCCTGTTGCTTTGTAAACAAATTTTCCTGCATCCTCAGTCTCTCCACAGATTGAGGTTATGTGAAATACTATACAAGACAGATCTGAGAATAAATGTTTTATTCAGGATTCGTGAGAGAAACTGAACAAATAGGATGTGTGTGTGTTTGTGTGTATGTATGTATTATGTATGTATATATGTATAATAGACACACACATACACAGAAAGAGATTTATTATAAGGAATTGGCTCACACTATTACAGAGGCTGTTGAGTCCAAACGTGCAGTATGGGCCAGCAGGCTGGTATGGGCCAGTAGGCTGGAGACCTGTGATATAATAAGTAGATTTTGGTTTTTGTCCATCGTCCCAGGCTTATTCTAATCTTCCCCCACCTTTCTGTCTTTGAGCTGGCCATAAAAAAATGAAGGTGATAAGACCTTCATTTCAGGAAAGGTCCTGCCCCATATCCAGGAGGAAAGAATGCTACACAGAGAGACCAAGAAGAATCTGAACAGGACTTGCTGGGTGATATGGATTGAATTGTGTCCCCCAACTTATGTATTAGAAACTTAATCCGCACTGACAGTGTTATAAGGGTAGAAAATACCATTATGCTAACTGAAAGGTGAGCCTTGAAGAGGTGAGTATATTGTAAGGACCATGCCATAGTGAGTGGATTAATCCATAGGTGGTTTAACGGTGATCGGGGGCATGCTTCTGATGGCTTTAAAACGAGAGCACGAGAAGCTCTCTCTCTTGCTTCTGCCTTTCTCGCAATGTGATACCCTGTGTCACCGAAGTTGCCGTGAAAGAAAGCCCTCTCCAGAGGCATTACCTGGACTTTGGACTTCACAGCATCCCAAACTGTAAGCAATATATAATATTTCTTCATAAATTACCCAGTTTCAAGTATTTGTTATAAGCAACAGAAATGGACTAATACACTGGGTTTCTCCATCCAGTCTGTTAGTGTTAGATCATACCCTTTTTGTCTCGTCACATTTCTATACAGTTATCCTGCTTTAGTCATGTCTACATAATGAAGCATCCATAAAAACCCAAAAGGACAGAGTTTGGGGGGCTTCCAAATAGCTGAACACTTGGAGTTTCCTGGAGAGTGGCGCACCCAGGGAGGGCATGGAAACTCTGTGCCCCTTCTCCCATATCTCAGCCTGTGCATCTATTCACTTGTGTCCTTTGCAATGTTCTTTAAAATAAACCTGTAAATTTAAGTAAGTATTTCCCTGGGTTCTGTGAGCCACTCAGAAAATTTATCATACCCAAGGAAGGGGTATGAAAACCCCAATTTATAGCCAGTTAGAAGCACAAGTAAAACAACCTGGGGTTAGCATCTGGCCTCTGAAGTGGGGGGCAGTCTTGGGGACTGAGCCCCACTGTAGCATCTGATGCTATTTCCAGGTAGTGTCAGAATTGAATTGGAGGACACTCAGCTGGTGTCCGCTGCAGAAATGATTGCTGTAGCCTGCTCAGTGCTGGTAGGGAGAAATCCCCACCCATTTGGTCACAAAAGTTGGTTTTCTGTGTTGATTGTTGTAGTGTGAGAGAAGAGGGAAAACAGTTTGCATTTCTTGCTCTTTCAAGACCCCAGAGAGCAGATGATGCAGTTCCAGTCCAAAGGCCGTCCACCTGGACACTCAGGAGAGCTGATGGTGCAGATGACGTGCAAAGGCAGTCTGCTGGGGAACTCACTCTCGCTCAAGGGCTGGTCTTTTTGTTCTCTGCAGGTCCATAAGTGATTGGATAAGGCCCATCCACATTATGGAGGGCAATCTATTTATTCAAAACTCACCAATTTAAATGTTAATCTCATCCCAAAACATCTTCAAAGTTGACACATAAAATTAACCACCATGATGACCGAAATGAAGGCTGTTGAGGCAGAAATAATTTATGAAGGTTTCTTGAAAGCCAAACATGATGATTGACCCAGGAAATACAAACCAACAAAGTTGGAAAGTGCTCCTAGGCCTATTACAAGTTAGAAAGATTTTATGGGAAAGCTTGGGAAAGGGAGGGAGATTCCCCATACGAGAGCTGCCCCGTTGTCATTGATGGGTAAAGTACAGAAGTCACAACTATTGGCTACAGATTACAGCACGCAAGAAAAAATGTGTACATGTGGAATGAGTGCGTACATGTAAAACGAGCACTAACCTTTATACTTTGGCTAAATCTTGCAACAATTTTAAGAATTTACACAAATTGTTTGTTTAGGAACAGGATGTTGGCATCGAACCACAAGACCTTTCTCCAAGGCTATTAAATTTTAGAGACAGCCTGCTAGAATCCCATATCACTATTTGTCAATCACAATAAAGAAAAAGAATGAATAGTTATTTTTTTAAAATTTTCCTTTCATCTCTTTTTTTTTTTTTTCTTTTCCTTAATGGGACCTGGCTTTACCACCTCCCATCTCCTTACCTCCTAAGGACTTTACTCACCCCGACTCATGAGTCCAGTCTACACCCTTGACCTGGCTTTCCCATGGAGCCCCTAAATGGAATTCATTATCTTTCCTTCATCTACATTCCACAAAACATAGAAGTCACTTTCTCTTGTCAAGTCCTAAGTAAAAGCATCTAGTGGGAAAGGACACTTAGCCAAAGAGTCTGAAACAGGCAGGCACTAGACCAAAGCAAGAATAGGGTAAGCAAGAATAGAGGGAAATGTCTTGAAAACATTTGCAGATGGAGCTGTTATCTTCCGTCCAATCTTCTACTCCCTAATCAGTCTCTTCACTACCTCCAAAATAATAGTTCCAAAACACTGATCCAATGTTGTTATTTCCCTGCACAAAATACTTCAGTGATTTAGTGGATAAGTCCTAAGTCTTTACCATGGCACACAAGGGGCTTCACTATCAGGATGCTTCCTAAGTCTTCAACATGCGGTGTATACTTACATACTCTGCTGCCTCTTGAGTGAAAGGCTTTCAGATCTCCTAATTAATTATAATTTCTCAGGCCTCTTTCCGTTGTATATGATTCCCTGTGCCTGGAAACTTTTCTGTTTTTGTATTTCTGTTCACAGAACAAATTCTTCCTTATCCTTCAAAAACGAAAGCAAAGGATTCTTTCTTGGACAAGTCTTTCTTAAACCCCTCCCTCCCAAGCAGAGATAAACACTAGTCTCCAGGTGCTACCACTTCAAGCATAGTTCCTATAACTCTATATTGCAATTACCTGTTTGTCTATTGGCGGATCTTGCCTCCATATTCTGATTTTCAGTTGGATCCTCAGTACCTAACACAAATTCGGTGGGTGAATATAAGCCTACTTATTTAAGACAACTTAAGCAAGCTGACCACCAACATGGCCAGTAGACTCAGGGAGCTTCCAAACCATTGACAGATGCTATTCTGGCCTTTCTTGCCTTGTTCTTTGTAATCTGGTCCAGTGTCTTCCTGGCTTCTAATCTCTTTGGCTCCATCCTTCATCTCCCTATCAGTGTTTTCCCTTTGGACAGGACGACAGAAGTCAGCTTTCCAGGCTGCTTAGTGCAGCAGTTCTCAACCTGGGTCCCAAATGTGTTGACCCATAGAACAAACAAAGAGGAAGGAGTGGAGTTACGTTGAGTGTGCTAGAAATGTAAAATTAATACCACATGCCACAATATGCATGAATCTCAAAACTGTAACACAAAATAAAACAGCCAGACCACCCCCCCAAAAAATACATACATAAATTAATGTTGCTGTTAGAAGTCAGTATAGAGGTTTTTTAGTAAAGTGAATTGAAAAGAGCATGGGGGAATAATGGGGGTATTTGTAATGCTGTTTTTTGATCTGTATGTTCATTTTGTGAAAAGTTATCCAGATATACACTTATAATCTGTACACTTTTCTGTATTATATAATACACAATGCAGAATGTAAAGTTAAAAATTAATACCACAATGGGAAACTATTTTATACCCAGGAGAATAGGAAAAATTAAAAGTCCAGGGAGGTTTTGGTGATGGGCAACAATAATCAGCCACAATGTATATCGACAAAATAAAATTTTAAAAAATAAATAAATAAAAGTCTGACAATGCAAAGTGTTATGAATATGGAAAAATGAGAATTCATTTTTAGATGTGTAAATTGTCAAGAAATCTTTGGAAAGCAATTTAGCATTATCTTGTAAGGCTGAACATGTACATATCCTGTGACTCTGTAATTCCATTCCTAAACCAGAGAAATTCTTGCATATCTCTACCAGCAAGCATGGAGAAGAATATTTATAGAAGCATTATTCATGGATTTAAAAAGACAGAAAGAAAGAAAGAAAAGAAAGATAAAAAGAAACATGTGGGATGACCCAGCATCAGGGAAATGGATAAATAAATGGCAGCATTCCACACTACACAGCAGTGAAAATAAAAGAATACAACTACTCACATCAACAGAGATTTTAGAAACAATTTTAAACGGAAAAAAAGTCACAATAGAATACACATGATTCAATGTTTATAAAGCCTTCCAAATAGCAAAGCAAATATAGATATGTGGTGGAGCCATAAAAGAAAGCACTAGAACAGTAAACACACCCAGGAGAGTGGGAACTCTGGGTGAGAGAGGGACATGCATTTGGGGAGGGGCATGAGGGAGCTTCACCAGAACTGTGGATGTTCTAATTCTTTAGTTAGGGGGTGGGTCACCATTGTGCTTTGTAATTTGCATATGTTATCTATATTCACTTGTATGTACAAAATTAACCAGTGAAAATCTATCTGTGAATTCTTGTTCATGATGAGCACATGGTCTTACCTGATCTCCTTTCTAAACCCTCATTAAATGAAAAATACTGATGATAATAGTAATAATCACTTCCACGTACGACGTGAAAAAGAGCCATTAGCTAACAAAGCTCTCTACCCATTTCAGAAAGAAAGTGAGTGCAGGGATTACTGATGAAGCATCGGAGAAGCTATAGCCCAAAATGTGTGGAGAAGCGTAAAGCCAAGTGAGACAGACCGGGTTCTGTGCTGACCCGCAGAATCCATTGAGAGACTTGGCCCAGGGAATCGTCCGGTTTGGTAGAGGTAGAAATGAGAAGTAGGGCCGAAAATCGAGACATGCTTTGAACGTTCCTGTGTAAAGGGTCTAATCCACTTCATGTCCCTCCCCCGGACCACGTAAAAAATCCCTGGGTCGAGCAACGTCGTGCAGCTCGGGCAAGTGCAGCCTCTGCGCTCCAGCCCGCGTGAAGGGCGGATTGTAGCTCTGCCCTGACCCGCACCTCCATTTCCAGAGTCTTTCTGAGGCTCTGCAGCAGGGAAAGGTCGGCTTCTGAGCTTTTCCCAGGCAAAGACTTCAGCGACATCTGTTATCACTTGTCCATCTATTGGCCAGCTTTTTAAATGTCGCTGCTATTTTCTCTTCTTAGTCCTTGTGTTTTTTCCCTTTATTTTAAATTTCTTTACTGTGATTAGGGAGTGGAGGGTGGGAACAAGGTTGCAAAGATGCTCTGACAACTTGGGCGCTCAGTCCCATGGCTAACCAAACATCTAACCTTTATAACAGGAAAAAGAAGAAATATTCTGAAATCGAATTGAATTGGGGAGGGAAAATATATACGTCCTGTTTAGTGGATTGTTAAAAAAAATGAAACAGAAATAAAAATATCACGGAATGTCTTATATAGCAAGGATGGTTATTGCTTCCTGAAATGTGTGTTATTTCAATATGGTTCTTATTATGGGTTGTGATTTTTTTTTAAAACGTTTGAGAAACACTCGATTAAACATTGATTAGCTCCCAGAGGCCAGAATGTATTCCCAAGTACAGAGACTGTGACAGGGTTTTCTGGATCTTGAAACTAGAAAATAGCCAGACACACACTAGTTCTAAGTCAGCTGCCAGGCGCTGGCCTCAGAGTAGCCCTGTAGGAGAGGAAGTGTGTGGTCCGAAAACAAGGTTGAGCGTTGCATTTTGTAGCATATCCTTTTATAAAACTATCACCTTTCATAAATAAACAAATAACAAATCTATAAAAGAGCAAGCAGATTTGTTTTAAAGCTTATTGATTTCCTACAGTGCACCAGGCACTGCCTTTGGTTTTTACTGGGAGAGTCAACAAATTGCCCTAAGGGGGGAAAAAAAACTGCATTATTCAAAGGCTAAGGTAGGGATAGTAAAAAAGCATATTATGTGGCAATCATAGTATGTTCTAGTGACACACGAAACCTAGAGAGATGTTATTTATTTATTTACTTACATTTGTTGAGACCATTACATGTGAGAATTAGATGAGCTCATGCAGGGTATGTTAAAAATGAGAAAAAGCAATACAATTGTAATGTAAGGTTAAATTTTAGAGATCTGTGGTCCTTTATGGTATGGGGGAAATGAGGACAGGAATGAGCTAAAGGGCACATTTACAGGGTTGTATTTATTCTTTCGTATTTAGGGATGGGATTCTAAACAATCTCAAACCTTGAAATATTTCCCAAATGTCAGAATGTTGAAAGGTCAGCACAGCAACCCGCAGAGTTTTGCTAAGCCTAACAAAGCTCTCTGTTTATCACATCATTCGTACAATATTAGTTTTATCATTGTCCTTCTATCTGGGTGATTTCAGATAAATGACGCTCTCTTACCTCGGTTTCCTCATTTGTAATTGTAGACATTGAGCCAGATGTTCTCTAAGATTCCTTCCAGAGCTCACAGTCTGCAGAATACCTCCACCAGCCTACGTACTTGTGCCCGTTTTCCCCTTGAAATCATTAATCATATCCATGAACCTATCTTCAGATCCACTTATAACTGTGACAGCTGCCCTGAGACATGATACTTCCCACGGCTCCCAGATCAAAAGTGAACAATTTCTATTGGAAAGTATTTCTGGCCACTTCCAGAAAGCAGTCATTGCCACACTGTAATGCTTAAATAACGTGAGAAAAACCAGTCCACATACCATTATATTCTACTTGCTGGTTTCACAAGAGCTCAAATCTGTATCTGCAGCAGGAGAGGGACTTCTCCATATGCACATAAACTGAGATCAACCCACCACATACTACCGAGTGCTGAGGTCAGACAGAAAGGGAATGCTTGCATGGGTTTTCTAATGGACTAAAAGTCTAGATGAGATTGCTCTGGACCTCACAAAAAAAAAAAAAAAAAAAAACCTACCTATAAATTCGTAAGGTCATAACATTAACAAATATTATGAATTTGTTAGAATTCATTTGGAAGAAAATATTAGAATTTTTAAAAACAGTCTTGGGGTAGTAAAGTTCCTTCTAGGCAAGGAACAACCCTGACATTTTAAAAGATTGATGGATTTGACCCTCTAAAATCTTATAGACAAAAAAAGAGAGAGAGAGAGAGAAATATGCGTTTATGTACATACCAAATTTAAAAAGTAACTGATGGGGACAAATATTGGCAACTTTGTATTAACAGACATTTAATATTTAGAAAACATAAAAGCTTCTGTAAATATGAAAGAGTAAACAAACCAATAAAAAATAGGCAAAAGACCACAAAGAAAAAATACAAAGATAGAAAAAGAAACAACCAATAACATCTGAAAAGAGATTCAGCTTGATGAAAATCGTTTGAAAATTATATATTATTGGCCATCAGATGAGCAAAATTAAAAAATAGTATCGGGTGTTAATCCTAGGGAAAAATAAGCATTCAGACGCAGTACATATACATTAAATTGCTACTGCCTATTTGGTGGGTAATTAGTGGTTTCAGTTAAAATTCCCAATTGCATTCCTAGACCCAGCAAATTCTACCTCTAAGTATCGATTCAAAAGAAGAATTCATATACACACACAAAGTTATACAAGTATGTTCACTTCAGCCTTCTCTGAAATAAAAAATACATATATAATCTAAAAATCATATGCATAGAATATATGTTAAATATATTTAAATACATTAATCTACAAAAATGTAAATAAATATATATTAAATAAATTATGCAACGTCTATATTTGGTCAGGTACAGCCATCATAAGGAATTAGGAAGATGAATATATACCTCTATGGAAAAAGCCCCTAGTTATGCTAGAGCTCTTGCAAAAAGCAAGTTACATGGGGGGGTGGGAGAGAGGGAAGGGGGAAAGGTGGAATTAGTAAAGGGACATGAAAATCAACGATATTGTATATTATAAATTAAACTTTAAAAAATTAAAAATTTTTTTAAAATAGCAAGTTACATTACCTGCATTTTCTATGATTACACTATGTTAAAAGAAACACATCAGATGAGAAACCAAAGTGTATATTTGATAAGTACATACACATATTCTTAGAATTAGAAGTTCTGAATGGAACCTCACCTCTGGGTTAGGTAACAGAAACATTAATTCTGTATATACTTTTGTAATAATGAATATTTACAAGAAAGTATTGGTGTGTTATTTGTATAACTTTTAAATTTGAGAAAGAAATTAAACAATGCAGGAAAAGAAAGAAAAGGGAAAGGAAGGGAAGAAAAATAAAACTTCTGTGTGCATCAGTCATGGAAATGTCAAGGTAGGATACATCTGATCTCCTTAATAATGATTTCTCCTACAGGAGCTACATTGCCTTCACCCAGATTTCTTTTGCTAAGAGAAGTAGAGAAGAGTGAATCATAGCCAAATTTCTAGAACCAGACTATTGGATTCAGATACTATTCTACTTACCAGATACATGATCTTAGTCCAGTTACTCGACCTTTCTGCATTTCAGTGTTCTCATGTGAAAAGGGGAGAAAATATTAATACCTATCATGTGAAATTCTTGTAAAGATTAAATGCATAAATACTTGGAGCAATATTGATATGTAGCAGACAATAAATGTTAGTTCTCACAATTAACGCCAATGTGTGTCACCTAAACATTCTGATTGAGAATAACATGTAAAAGCTCTGCTCTCTTTTCTTGCTTGGAATACAGAGAGGGAAGGCCATGTTGGAAGCCAACCCACACATGGGTCGATCCAGGTGGACAGCACAGCCGCTGGGTTCATATGGCCTACAGACCCAATAGGTAAGGTTTTCAGCCAAAGAACAAGCAACACTTGAAAGGTCTGCCAGTATAAATGTGACTTTTCAAATGCTTTCAACATAGCAGTATCTCCATAAATATGCACTGATCATCTTGGTAGCAAAGTTATACTGTCGCATATCTATTTGAGCACCAATTCTGATTTGCAAGCCATGTGATGTTAGACAAAAGCTGTAATTTTCTCATCTGAAAAAATGAAGACTCAATTGCTTTCTTTTTACTGTCGTAAGTGTTAAAAATGGAATTTTCATAGTGCTTAATTGTACGAGGAGCAAAGTAAGTGTTGAGTAAATGGTAGATCTTTATATTATGGTCTATCTATCTAAGCTGGCTTGTTTTAAAATTTAAAAAACATCTCAACTACATGAGTGCCACTGTTTTCAAAGAAACCTTGTAGCTAAGTATAAGTCTAAACATAGGACTAAGAAACAAGCGTTCTTTCTAATTTTGGCTCTGTTGCCAACTTGTTTAGTGCCCTTTAAAAAGGGCTCATCATTGCTCAGTTGGTAAGAGCTTGGCCTTGTAGCACCAAGGTCAAGGGCTCATATCCCTGTACCAGCCAGCCACCCAAAAGAAAAGTCACTTGATCAAGCAAGATATTTATTAATAATAATAAAAGTCTGTAGCTGGAGCATATCTGCTTGCAGAACCACTCACTGTGATTATGTGTGAATTTCATTTAAAATTCTTAGACTTCTATGGTCGCAGGTCTGGCCAGTTAGCTCGGTTGGTTAGAGCACAGACTTATAACACCAAGGTTGCTATTCAGATCCCCATACCAGCCTGCTGCCAAAAAAATAAAATAAAATAAAATAAAATTCTTAGACTTCTGTTTAGTGTTCTAGGAAGTCATTAAGCTGTTAACTTTCTCAGGACCTTCACCTGCATGTTTTGGGTTGGTCTAGCTCCTCAGAATGCTCCATGCCTACATCCTTGCATTCCTTGATCAGCTCACACATTTTCAGTCTCTTTTCTTGACCTATTTCCCAAAGGTTTCAGAGAGGTTCGACAGGGTGACCCCTATTGACAATTTGCATTGGTTGACCAAAAGAAATAGGACAATGATTTCTTCTCTGAAATTCCATAGTTATTTGTCTTAACGTTAGTCCAGTTGATTCACCAAACTTCCTCTTGTGACAGTGGTGACACAGCCACACCATCCTTCCATCATGAAATGTCTCCACCCAGTCTGAACTCCCAGAGCATTTTATCTCTGTGTTATAGCTTCATAGGCCAAATATAATACTTTGTAATAAATTATGATAGAAAAATAATGAGACAGCCTGTCCTGAGATTTGTCTTGTCTAGGTGCTTTTATTCATGTGGCTATAACAAAATACCTGAAACTGAGTAATTAATAAAGAACACAAATTTATTTCTCACAGTTCTGGAGGCTAGGTAGTCCAAGATCAAGGTGCTGACAGTTTTTGTGTCTGGAGAGGGCTGCTGTCTGCTTCCATGATGGTGCCTTTTGCTGCATCATCACGTGGTGGCAGAAGACAGACGGCGAAAGGAACAAAAAATTCCTAGGTAGTTCCCACCAGCCCTTTTATAAGATTGCTAATCCAATTCATGGGAGCAGATTAATCCATTAACCACCTCCTAAAGATCCCATTCTTAATACTAGCACATTGGAGTTTAAGTTCCAAAACATGAATTGGGGGGTGGGGGGGGCACATTCAGACCATAGCACTAGAATAATTTTAAAATTCAGGATTGTGGCTTTCTGGTTGTTAAAAATTACCAGTATAATTTTTAAATACCAATATAATTACATACCACTGGCTTATTTTTTATCTTAATATTATGATATCCTTGGTTGTAAGACCTAACATTTTATTTTAAACTAATAAGTTTATAAGACAACATTTCATTTCAATTTAATGGGCTACAGGAAAACAAAAAGATTACCTATTTTATAATGAAGTCTTGAAAATTTAATAGTAAGTCTTATGTAGTACACATGTGTGTATGTACATGTACACATTTAAATACAAGGCTGGTCCTGGGAAATATTTTAAAGTTCATTATAGTCTTTTATTTTTTAAGCAACTTTCTTTGAGCATTTACCATTGTTTATATGTGAGGCAGGCCTATAATAATCTTTTTTTATACAGTTGTTACCCGATTTTGTTTTAAGATTAAATCAGCCTCAGAAACTGGTAATATCTCCTTTTACTATTTCTGGGACAGTTTTTATAAGGTATGAATTATATCTTCATTGGAGATTAGACAAAACTAGCCTATAAAACTATATGAAGTATAAGTTGGGGTAAGAAGTCTAATCACTTATGCATTTATTAGTTTTATTGATTAATCTGTTCAGATTTTTCTGTTTCTTTTTGGTCCATTTTGATAATTTATATTTTTCTATACAATTTTAAATTTTCTCTAAATTTTCAAATTTATTTCCATGAAGTTCTTAAAAGATTTAATCTATTTTATCCGTGTTGTTTTTTATTACTATTTTTTATATTTGGTTCTAACATTTTTCTTAATCAGAAACAGACTTATGTTGTCAGAGATTTGCCTTCTTTATAAATATTTTCAAACAACCAACTGTTCGTTATGACGATTATATCTACTGAGGCAGAATTGGGTTTAAATCTGAGCTATGCATCTTCTAACTATGTAACCTTGAGCAAGTCACTCTACCTCTCTGCCCTAGTATCCTCCTTTATAAAATAGGGAAAATAATAGTACCTATCTCATAGAATTATGAAAATTAAATGAGTTAATTTGTGTAATTAACACAGATTAACTAGAAAAGTTTAATGTAATAGTTTAATTTAACAGCATTTACTATATGACAGATGCCTTTAACCAATTACTGTCACATAGTAAATGCTGTTTAAACTATTCTTATTATTGTTTTTACTTCATTAATTTATGCTCTTTAATATTTCCTTTCTTCTCTATTCTTTCTTTTATGATTTTGCTGTTCTCTTCATCTAGATTATTGATTTAAATCTGTGGAAAATATTAATATAAATCACCCTTTCAGAAGGAAAAATAGGAAACCAGAAATTTGAGTTTCCTTTTGAAGGAGGGAAACGACTTTATTTAAAAGAAAATACATTATAAAATGCTTTTTTTTCAAAGTATTGTGTTATGAAGCCCTCTTCTGTGCTGATGAGAAAGTTAAGTACACATAGTATTTATGACTCAAACTAAGAAGGCATGCATTAATAATTATGTTTAGGTAAAGGTCTCAAGATTAAATTTTCATGCTCCATTTTTTATCATGAGTGCAGTTTTTTTTTTTTTTTCTGTTGTGTTCCTAGGTATTCAGTATTGGAAGACAAATACTTTTATCAGGTTATTTTATGACAGTGATTATTTCTTACCTATTAAAATGTGAACATCTATATTGTATGGATGTCAAATTTAATAAAACATGTTTTAAATAATTGTTGGAAATTGAAGAAAATATGGTTTGTGTAAAATACAGTAAAAGATGTACTTCCAAACAAAAAACAGTATTGGGAACATAATAAGTAGTCAATAAATAGCTTTTCTTCTTAAGACTGTTTTGTAGCCAAAAATTTTTAAATAATAAAATAAAATAAAATAATAAAAAATAAATAACTTTGGAATTAAATTGTGGGGATGATAGAAATACTATTTACTTTCAATGGTAAATGGTTATGAAAGAGCCATTGTCACTCAGAAGTAAGGACTGTTTACAGAATAATCATATTTTATAGGCCAATCACTGAATATGCATCTCTAAGCCATATACTTGATCTATTCCATTGGGGAAGGTAGCCGGGATAAGATTGTCCCCAGCATCATGAATGTTTAGTTACTCACTAATTTATTTCTTTATTCATTTATTCAACTGATCACATATTAAGTGCTAGGCTCTGAGAAGATGTTAGAGAAAGAAAGATTAGTAAAAGAGGAGCTTCTGCTCTAGAGAAGCTCTCAGCTTCGACTCTGAGCCTGACATGAACTTAATTGCAGCATGTGTTATAAGGGCTAGGTTAAAAGTAGATTAATTTGGCTCATAGACATAGCTTCACATTTGCATTTCTTTTATTAAACCCAGGAAAGAGGTACTTCTGGTCAAAATGGTGGAATGAACAGTCCCCAGTGTCACTCTCTCCCACAAATCAGCCAATTTACAACTATAAGAAAGCAACGACAGCCAAGCTAGAGTCGCTAGAGCTCAGGGGGAGAGGAGGAAAGACCTACGGAGTGCATGAAGGTGGGAGAAGCCATGAAGAGAGAAAGAAAAAACTGTTCCGACAATTTCCAGTCCTGGCCGCTTCCAGGCTGGAGCTGCTGAGCACATGGAGCAGGAGCTGCCAAAAGCCACAGCTGTGCCCTTTGGCTGAAGTTGCTTGGAGGTGGCAGGAGAGAAGAGGGCCTTGGTGGACCCCAGGCCAGCAAGACCACTAATAGGGTGCCTGTGGACCCACACAGGAGTGAGGAGCCAGAACAACTGAAGAAAAAGGAGCCACTCAGAGGCCAGTGAGTCATCACAAGGGACCAGAGCACAGCCCGTCCCATGGGAAGTGTTTGGAGCAGGGGCAGTGGGGGAGACGGGCCCACCAGGGGAACACTGGGGCACAACAAGGACAGCTGATCTGCCCCCTAATCAATGTAGGACCACTCAGAGGAGACTGGTCAGGAATATAGACTTGCATGGTGTGCAGTTTGATGAAAAGACTCAGGCCCAGACCAGAGTTTCTACACAAGCCAGCTGCACCAGATCTCACTAGAACGGGGAGAACGTATAAAGTCAACCATTAAAACCTGAGCTGCACAATAAGCCTTCCTTAGGGAATCAGCAGCAAAAGCAGCAATTTAACTCAACCACAGAGCTCAAGTACTGGTCCCCACTGGAAGTTCCCCCATTTTAGAAGTAAGCAAAGGACAACAAATTAATTCCAGCACAGAGTTTAAGTGGTGGGAACAGCAAATAATCCAACACAGAACTGAAAGAAAAAACAAAGTACCCACAGCCAGAGACAAAATTTGATATTAGCTAGTAAAGGTCTCATTTCACCAAAGAACACCTATAACACCTAGAAGGACTGGAAGTCCCCTGGGCTACCACACCAGAAACGGGGGAGAGCCGAGGGCCTCAGCCATGCCCCCCAACACCTGCAACCAGTCCCGGGGGGGGGTGTGCTGAGAGCCTCAGGGACATCCCCCAGACACACACAACCAGCCCCGAGCTGGGGTGGTGGGAGGCAAGGGCTTTGGCCACACACCCCTGACATCTGCACCCAGCCTGGCAATGACCAAGCCACCACTGGAAGCCCCAGGTCTCCCCTGTTGGAATGAGGGGGGGGTGCCACAGGCCTCAATCCCACCCCTCCTTTCTACTTCTTCCATCCCATTTTCTTCCCCTTTCCCTGCTCACCCTCCCTTCCAACTGCTCCGCAGCAACATCATAAAATGTAAAAATAATAATATTAATAAAAATAATTTTTTTAAAAAAACCCATGAAAGAAAACTTACTGGATGAAAGGGAAATGAAAATCAAACATTCAAATAAATATACTAGAAAATTTCCTAGTTACCATTCCCAGTAAGGAATTACCAATTTTTTTCCTCATACTAATTTTGGGAGTTGAGTGAGTGGAATGAAGTATAATAGAGAGAAATAAAATCCAAGAGGTATATTGGTATCTTTAATACCAGGCAAAGTACCTTCGGCTACATCCTCAGGCTGCATGATATAATGACATACTGCTGAATAGAAATGCAACATGATTTGGGCCATTTTCATGCAAAAACTGCAGGACTAATATGAATATGGAGAAACAAAAGGTAAGCAGACCAGTTAGGAAACAGTGAATTAATATAGTTGAGAAATAGCAGGGCCAGATCTAGATAGAGGCTTGGGAAAAGAGAAGGGAAAATTATTGAACTCTTCCTTTGTTTCAGGCAATGCACTACACATTATATATGTATATATGTATATAATGTGTAGTGCATTGCCTGAAACAAAATATATATATCTTACTGACTCCACACGAGATTACAATGGAGTAGTTAGAATTATTATCCCCTTTTTACAGATGAGAAATCTGAGACCCAAAGAGGTTAAATGACTTACCCAAGGTTACACAGCTCAAAAAAAGGAATCCTAATGAAGGTAGAACAAAAAGTCTTGGGAACTGATTAGATGTCAGAGTTAGAAAGAGAGATGAATAAAGAATGAGGCTCAGGTTGTCACCCTGATTCATTCTGGTGGTAAAGTTAACATAAGTGGGCAAGTCAGGAGAAAGAGCTGGTTTGGGTGGCTAATGAGAAATTCAGCACTGGACTTCATGAGTTTATGCTACTGGTTGGGATATCTTGATAAAGTCAAGCATTTTTTTTTTTAATGTGGATCTTAGGAGAATGGTCAAGGCTACAGATAAAAATTTGGGAGTTCCTAGCTTAGAGCTAAATAGTGAGAAAAAATGAAATGCAGAACAAATATCCTAAGAACAAATTATAATTTTCTCATGGAGGTGTTGGAAAGAAACAGCATGAACAATACACTTTTGCTTAACAAAAAAAAAAAAAGAATACATTTTCTTTATACTTTCTCTTTCCAAAAAAAGCCAGCAATTGAAGCTAAAACAATTATCACCCTATAGGAAAGAGATTTGATTGCTATATCCTAAGGGTTTTATATGAAACAATCTGTTTCCCATGGGCTGCATCCTTCAACATGAGCCTGCTTTCCATGCTAGACAGAGGCTTAGGAGAAGCATTCTATTTCACTCAGTTCCATTCCTCTGGCCTCAAATTCTCCCTGTTGGCCAAGCTTATTTCAGCTGGGGAATGGCTGTGGACAATGGAAATCAGTCCACAGACCTCTTCCAGCTTCAATGGCTCTTCTTTATGCTTCCAGAACAACTTGTGGGTGTTTTGGAAGCACAAGAAAGCATCGCTTTTAACTTACTCTTTATTAGATTTCTCCAAGTGTCAATGCATATGACAATTAAAATCATCTCAGGAATGCTTTTGCTGAGAATCTGGGTGACAGCTGCTGTGTATGGAGGGAAGAGGGAGGTGGGGGAGAAAATGGTTCTTTCCACAAAGACTCAGCTCCACCACACCTTTGTCCAGATGGAGTTCAACCACAGAGGTCAGCATGATCTCAAAACAGGAAAGAACTCAATGCAGCCCTATATTGGCTTTACTCTTTTTTGGGCATTTGAGGACCATCACATTTTGTCCTGAATTTTCTAGTCTCTTATTCCCAGAAATTTCTACAAAAATCCTGAATGTCTGGCTAAGATACATAGGGTTATTTCTTTGCTTGAATAGTCAAAGAAAACCAGATCTTAGTTATCCAATTTCCTTCTTTGTTTTTCTTCTATTTACTTGCCATCTGATAAAACATAACTTTGAGAGAATTAACTGGAAAACCAAATATTTTGTTGGTAATGGTAGAAAAACAGAATTACTTACAACCAGTAACTTGTAAAAGTATTCTATAATTCTCAAAGATGAGTTAACAAATCAACAAAGGTAGTCTTAGGGAAAGTGGTTCCAGAAATATCCTATTCAAATATGGTGCTGCCCCATAGCAATTTATATCAACTGAAGGATAAAATAGTAGTATTCAACTATTATTATTAATAGTATTATCAATAATAGTATTAATGTCATATTATATGCAGTCTACAGTCATATATAAATGGAAAAATGGAATTCTGCATCTAAAAGTCACTGTTGAGGAAGACCTCAAGTGACAGGCAGTGTGACCCAGCAGAATGAGCTACAGGATCACACAGACTGAGGTGAGAATCTAGCTCTGGCATTTACTGTGTGACCCTGTACAAGTTGTTTAGATAATCTGCAATAATACCCAAGTTTGTTGTGAATATTAAATACTAAAATGTATTAAAATGCCTGGAAGAGACTTTCAACAAATAATTATTGAGTGTCTACTAATCCCACTGTGCTGGATGAGGGGAAGATGGGAGGAAATAAATAGGGAATAGAGAAATAAATGAGAAAAACATAGTGTCTGTCCCCAAGGACAAACATTGAACAAATAATTTAAAAACTAAAGCATGTACCAAACAGTGATACAGGATATTACATAGTAGGGACTAAATAAATACTAGTCATTATTATTGTCTGATAGCATTACCACATGAGTTACATAATGGGTTATTTCATCTCAAAAAACTTTGCAAGAATGAGCCGGTCAAGATGGCAGAATAAATGGTTCCCAGCGTCACTCTCTCCCACAAATCAACCAATTTACAACTATAAAAATGTAACATCAGCCAAGCTGGGGCCGCTGGAGCTCAGGAGAAGAGGAGGAGAGACCTACGGAGTGCATGAAGGCGGGAGAAACTACGATGAGAGAAAGAAAAGGCTGCTCTGAGCATTTCGGGCCATGGCCGCTTTAAGGCTCGAGCTGCTGAGCACATTGAGCAGGAGCCGGCAGAAGCTGCAGCTGTGCCCTTCAGATGGAGTTACTTGGAGGCGGCAGGGGAGAAGAGGGCCTTGGGGGCCCCCAGGACAGCAAGACCACTAATAGGGTTCCATGGACCCACACAGGAGCAAGGAGCCAGAACAACTGAAAAAAAGGGAGCCATTCAGAGGCCGGTGAGTCATTGCAAGGGACCAGCACAGGGCCCGTCCCATGGGAAGTGTTTGAAGCATGGGTGGTGGGCAAGACGGGAACACTGGGAGAACACTGGGAGACAGCAAGGACAGCCGACCTGCCCCCCAATCAGCCCAGGACCACTCAGAGGAGACTGGTCAGGAATGCAGAATTGCATGGGGTGCAGTTTGATGAAAAAACTCAGGCCCAGATCAGAGATTCTACAGAACATAGACCCACTGGGTCTCTGGAGAGCCAGAAGTACCTATAAGATCAACCATTAAACCCTGAGCTGCACAAAAAAGCCTTCCCTAGTGAAACAGCAGCAGGGCAGCAATTTAAACAACCACACAGCTCCAGTACTGGTTCCCACAGGAAGTTCCCCCATGTTAGAAGCAAAGGACAAAAAATTAGTTCCGGCCGAGGCACACCACCAGCAATTTGGGGCCTGCCCGGAAAATGGAGGCTTGGATCTGGGGACCGGACCCCACTCCCACTTCCAGGCAAACTGTGCCAGTGCCTCAGGGCCAGCCCGGGGACCCAAGGGACAGGGAAGGGGACTGGACCCTCCTCCCACAACCAGGCACACCATGCCAGCACCTCGGGGTCTGCCCAGCGACCCAAGGCAAGGAGAAAGGGATGGGACCTGTCTTCCACAACCAGGCACACCATGCCAGCACCTTGGAGCCCGCCTGGGGACCCGAGGTATGGAGAAGGAGACTGGACCTCTCTCCCACAACCAGGCACACTGTGCCAGTGCCTCGAGGCCCACCCAGGGACCTGGGGCATGGAGAAAGGGACTGGACCCCCTCGCCCAACCAGGCACACCAAGCCAGCTCCTTGAGCCTCACCTGGTGACCCGAGGCATGGAGAAGGGGAATGGACACACCTCCCACAACCTGGCACATGGAACCAGCGACTTTGGGCCTGCCCAGGGACCAGAGACATGGAGAAGGGGACCAAACACACTCAACAACCAGGCATACTGCCAGTGCCAAGGAGCATACCAGAAACAGCACCTCCATGTAGGTGGCCCACTGCAGCCTCCACAATAACCATGGCTGCTGCAAAAGCAACTAGACACCACAAGCACCACACAAATGGTCCACCAACCACTGGAGTGCATTCACACAAGGAGAGTCACCAGGAGAGTCAAAGAAAAGAAGAGGATGTCTCTTTCCACAAAGCCCATTTCAGAGTGACAGAAGCAGCATCTGTTCTATGATAATATTGGGGGACCCGATCACATCTCTCAGCATTGGACAGATCATCTAGGCAACAAATTAACAGAATAACCATGGGTCTTTCAGAAGGAAAGAAGAAATCTAGGGTACTTAGAGGCGGGAGGTGGAGGGTATGGGGAAAAGGGAGAGATTGGACAAGGGGCATAAAGAATAATTATGGGCCGGCCCAGCAGCTCACTCGGGAGAGTGCGATGCTGATAACACCAAGGCCGTGGGTTCGGATCCTGTATAGGGATGGCCAGTGTGCTCACTGGTTGAGCGTAGTGCAAACAACACCAAGCCAAGGGTTGCGATCCCCTTACCAGTCAGGAAAAAAAAAAAAAGAATAATTACGATTTGTAACAATACATATGCTAGTAATATTGATTTGATCAACATATCTCAATGTTCAACCCCCAAAATATGTATAATCGATTTTGATTCAATAAAAAAAATAAAAATAAAAATAAAAACTTTGCAATAGTTAGTATATCAGAAAATAGAGAAAAATCATTTCTACTGTAAGAGGAAACAAACTACTGTTATGCACAATTTCAATCTGTATTTATGAATAGAAATAAATTGGTATGAGTAACAAGTGTAAGATACTTGCTTTATAGTCTAAGTTTTCATTGCCAATTTTGTTTTATTTTTATTGTACCATAGTTGATTATACATATCTGTGGGGTATAGAGTTGAATATCATTACCTGTGTGCAACATGTGATGCTTAAAACAGGATAAATATTAAATTCGATAATATACAATGTAATAGTTTTTCATGGCCTTTCAATTCCTCCCTTACCCTTTCTCTCCCTCCCCCTTTCCCACCTCTGGTAACTTCAGTTCGTTCTCTCCTTTTGAAAGTTCAATGTATTACTGTGATTGTTGTCTCTCCCTTTTAGTTAGTTAGTTAGTTAGTTAGTTAGTTAGTTAGTTAGTTAGTTAGTTAGTTAGTTTATTTTTTGGCTCCCACTTATGAGTGAGGACATGCAGTTCTCTTTCTGTGCCTGGCTTATTTCACATAGCATGATTTTCTCAAAGTTCATCCCGGTTGCTACAAATGGCAGAATTTCATTCTTTTTTATGGCACAGTAGTATTCCACTATGTAAATATACAACATTTTCCTTATCCAGTCATCCAACGATGGACATTTAAGTTGGTTCCAACTCTTGGCAATTGTAAATAGAGCTGCAATAAACCTGGGTGTGCAGGTATCCTTTTGACGTGATGATTTCCATTCCTTTGGATCTATATAACCAGCAGTGGAATTTCTGGATCATATGGCAGTTCTATCTGTAGTTGTTTGGAGAATCTCCAAACCATTTTCCATAGTGACTGCACCAATTTATAGTCTCTCCTGCAGTGTAGGATGTTTCCCCTTTCTCTGCATCCTCTCCAGCAATTTTTATTTTCTGATTTTTTAATAATAGTCTAACTGGGGTGAGATAATATCTCAATGTGGTTATATCTTAATGTGGTTTTGATTTGCATTTCCCTGATGCTGAGTGATGTTGAGCATTTTTTCATGTGCCTGTTGGCCATTTGTATATCTTCCTCTGAGAAATGCCTGTTCAATTCCCTTGCCCATTTTTTAACCAGGTTATTTGTTTTTCTACTGTTAAATTACTTAAATTCCTTGTATATTCTGAATATTTATCCCTAGTTGGATGCATAGTGTGCAAATATTTTCTTCCACTCTGCAGCTTGTCTTTTCATTCTGTTAATTGTTTCTTCTGCTGTGCAGAAGCTTTATAGCTTGATATAACGCCATTTGTTTATTTTTCCTTTTGTTGCCTGTACTTTTGGAATCTTATTCACAAAGTCTTTGCCCATTCCTGCTTCCTGAAGTGCTTCCCCTATGTTTTGTTTTAGCACTTTTATAGTTAGTTTCAGGCCTTATCTTTAAGTCTTTAATCCATTTTGAGTGAATTTTGGTATATGGTGAGAGGTATTGGTCTAGTTTCACTCCTCTACATATAGAGGTCCAGCTTTTCCAGCACCATTTATTGAAGAGGTAGTCTTTCCCCCAGTGTATGTTCTTGATGCCTTTTTTGAAGATCAGTTGACTATAAGTTTGTGGGTTGATTTCTGGGTTCCCTATTCTGTTCCATTGGTCTGAGTGTCTATTTTTATGCTAGTACCATACTGCTTTGGTTACTATAGCTTTGTAGTATAATTTGAAGTCAGGTAGTGTAATGCCTCTGGCTTTATTTTTTTTGCTCATGATCACTTTGGCTATTCAGGGATTTTTGTTGTTCCATGTGAATTTTAGAATTGTTTTTTTCTATTTCTGTGAAGAATGTCATTGGTATTTTGATAGGGATTGTATTGAATCTATAGATGGCTTTGGGTAGTATGGACATTTTCCAATGTTAAGTCTTCCAATCCAAGAGCATGGAATGTCTTTCCCTCTTTTGGTATCCTCTGTAATTTCATTCAACACTTATTTGTAGTTCTCATTGTAGAGATCTCTCACCTCCTTGGTTAACTTTATTCAAAAAAAAAATTTTTTTTTTGGTGACTATTGTAAATGGACAAGTTTTCTTGATTTCTTTTTCTGCTAGTTCATTGTTGGAGTGTAAAAACGGTACCAATTTTTGTGTGTTGATTTTGTATCCTGCAACTTTACTGAAATTGTTTATCAACACTAAGAGTTTTTTGTAGAGTCATTAAGCTTTTCTATATATAGGATCATGTCATCGCAAACAGGAACAATTCAACTTTATCTTTTCTAATCTAGATGCCCTTTATTTCTTTCTCTTGCTGATTTATCTGGCTAGTACTTTCAACACTATGTTAAATAGGAGTGGTGAGAGTGGGCATCCTTGTCTTGTTCCCATTCTGAAGGGAAAAGCTTTCAGCTTTTCTCCATTCAGGAAGATATTGGTGGTGGGTTTGTCATATATGGTTTTTATTGTGTTGAGATTCTTGCCTTTTGTACCTAATTTGCTAAGAGACTTTATCATGAAGGGATGTTGTATTTTGTCAAATGCTTTTTCTACATCTATTGAGATAATCATATGGTTTTTGTTCTTGATTTTGTTGATGTGATGTATCATATTTATTGACTTGCATATGTTGAACCATCCTTGCATCCCTGGGATGAATCCCACTTGATCACGGTGTATACTTTTTTGATATGTTGCTGTATTCTATTTGCTAATATTTTACTGAGGATTTTTGCATCTTTGTTCATCAAAGATATTGGCCTATAGTTTTCTTTTTTTGTTGTATCTTGTCTGTTTTTGCTGTTAGAGTGATGCTGGACGCAGAGTGAATTTGGTAGAATGGCCTCTGTTTCAATTTTTTGGAATAGTTTGAAGATACTTGATATTAATTCCTCTTTAAAGGTTTGGTAGAATTCAGAGGTAAAGCCATCCAGTCCTGGGATTTTTTTTGGTGGTAGACTGGTGATTATGTTTCAATCTCATTGCTTGTTATTTGTCAGTTCAGATTTTCTGTTTCATCGTGATTCAGTCTTAATTGTATGTGTCCAGAAATTTATCCATTTTCTCTAGGTTTTCAAATTTGTTGGCATATAGTTGGTTTTTTGTGGGGTTTATTTTGTTTGTTTGTTTTTTGTTTTTTGACCAGTAAGGGGATTGCAACCCTCGGCATGGTGCAGTCCACACCACGCTCAGCCAGTGAGTGCACCAGCCATCCCTATACAGGATCTGAACCCACGGCCTCGGCACCACCAGCACTGCACTCTCCTGAGTGAGCCACAGAGCCAGCCCAACTTATAGTTGTTTTTAATAGTCGCTAATGATTCTTTGTATTTCTGTGCTACCAATTGTAATGTTTCCTTTTTCATTTCTAATTTTTGTTATTTGGGTCTTCTCTCTTCTTGTTTTAGTTAGCCTAGCTAAAGGTTGTCTATTTTGTTTATCTTCTCAAAAAAACAACTTTTTATTTCATTGATCTTTTGTATCATTTTGGGGGGTTTCTATTTCATTTAGTTCTGTTCTGATCTTAATTATTTCTTTCTGTCTACTGATTTTGGGATTGGGTTGCTCTTGTTTTTGTAGTTCTTTGAGCAGTGGTATTAGGTTGTTTATTTTAAATATTTTTATTCTTTTTATATAAGTATTTACTGTTATAAACTTCCCTCTTAGCATTGCTTTTTCAGCATCCCATATGTATTGGTATGATGTGTCTTTATTTTAATTAGTTATGGGAATTTTTTTGAATTCCTATTTAATTTCTTCTTGAAATCATATGTCATGCACGGGCATATTGTTTAATTTCCATGTGTTTGTATAGTTTCCAGAGTTCTTCTTGTTAATGATTTCTAGTTTTAATCCATTGTGGTCTGAAAAGATATTTGAAATTATTTCAATATTTTATGTTTGTTGAGGATTGGTTTGTGACCTAATATGTGGTCTGTCCTGAAGAATGTTCCGTGTGCTGATGAGAAGAATGTATATTCTGTGGTTGTTTGATAAAATGTTCTGTAGATATCTGCCAAGTCCAATTGGTCTAAAGTGTCACTTAAATCCTGTGCTTCTCTATTGATTTGCTGCTTAGATAATCTGTCCAATGTTGACAGAAGGGTGTTCAGGTCCCCAGCTATTATTGTATTTGAGTCTATCTCTTTCCTCAGGTCTAATAGTGCTTGCTTTATATATTTAGGTGCTCCGATGTTAGGTGAATATATATTTATGATTGTTATGTCTTCTTGCTGAACAGATCCCCTTATCGTTATATAGAGGTCTTCTTTGTCTTTTTTTATAGTTTTTGATTTAAAGTCTATTTTATCCAGCATAAGAATAGCTACTCCTGCTCATTTTTGATTTCCATTTGCATGGTATATCTTTTCCATTCCTTCACTCTTAGTCTGTGTGCATCTTTACAAATGAGGTGAATCTCTTATAGACAGCATATAGTTGGATATAGCTTTTTAATCCAGTCATCCAGTCTGTGTCTTTTGAATGGGGTATGTAATCCATTTACATTCAGGGTTGTTACTGAAAGATATTGTCTTGCTTGCGGTATTCTATCAATTTTCATTTGGATGTTTTAAATATCTTTTGTTTCTTTCTTCCCCTTTTGTAGTTTTTCTTTGGTGTTTGTTTTGTTTTGGAGGTGGTAAGATACAGTTTCTTTCTTTTTCTTGTTTGCATTTTTGTTCTACCAGTGGGTTTTGTTCTTTCTTGCTTATTCATGGTAGTGATTATCATTTTTTTGGATTCCAAATGCAGAACTCCCTCAAGGATTTCTTGTAGGGCTGGTCATGTGATGGTGAACTCTCTTAGTTTTTATTTGTCTGAAAAATTCACTATTTTTTCTCCTTTATTTCTGAAGGATAGCCTTCCTGAGTTATAATATTCTTGGCTGGGAGGGTTTTTTTTGTTTGTTTGTTTGTTTTGTTTTTTTGTTTTTTTTTTTTTTTAGTATTTTGAATCTATCGTCCCATTCTCTTCTGGCCTGTAGAGTTTCTGTTGAGAAGTCCATTGTTAGTCCAATGGGGACTCCCTTATAGGTGACTTGACACTTTTCTCTTGATGTTTTTAAGATTCTCTCCTTGTCTTTGAGATTTTCCAGTTTGACTATGTGCCCCAGAGAGGACCTTTTTGTATTGAATCTGTTTGGGGATCTTTGAGCCTCCTGAATCTGAAGGTCCATGTCTCTCCCTATACCTGGGAAGTTTTTCACTATTACTTCATTGAATATGTTCTCAATGCCTTTTTCCTTCTCTTCCCCTTTAGGGATACCCATGATTTGGATATTTGTGCACTTGTCTGTTATCTCTCTTAGATTTTCTTCATTTTTTAAAATTCTTTTTTTTTTTTTTTTTGTCTGCCTGAGTTATTTCAAAGAGACTGTTTTCAAGATCAGAAATTCTTCTGCTTGCTCTAGCCTGCTGCTTAAGCTCACAGGTATGTTTTTTATTTTGCTGAATAACTCCTTCAGTTCCACGAGTTCTGCTGCATTCTTTTTTAAAGTATTAATCCCTTTGTAGATTTCCCCCTCCATATCCTGGATAGTTTTGCTCAGTTCATTGTGTCATCTAACTATGTCTTCTTCTGTCTCATTGAGATTCCTTAAGATTTTTATTCAGGTTTCCTTTTCAGTCATTTCAAGGGTTTCCTGTCTATGGGATCTGGTACCTGAGAATTATTGTATTCTCTTGGTGGACTCATATTTTCTTGTTTTTTCATATTTCTAGCATCTCTATATTGATGTCTGGTTATCTAGTAGAGCAGTTTCTTCTCCTACTACTCTACTTCCCTGGATTCTACTGGTGGCCCTCCTTGTGTAAATGCAGTCAAGTGAGCAGTCATCTGCCTGCACAGTGGCAGTGACTTCTGTGGCTGCTGCTGTGGTAGCAGGCCACACTTGCAGCAGCATTAATTGTGGACATGGCTTTGGAAGGCTGCCTCCATGGCAGCAGTGGCTCCAGTGGCAGCAGACTGCTCGCATGATGATGGTGCTGCCTGGTGGCATCAGTGGTGGCAGCAACTGCAGCAGTGGCAGTTGCAGCAGCCACCCACTTGACTGCAGAGTCCACAGTGGCAACACATGCAGCTATGGTGTCTGCAGCAGGAATGGGGTTACCTTGCAGCAGCAGCAGCAGCAGCAGTGGTAGTGGCTACAACTGCCTTCTTGGTGTCTGTGGTGTCCTTGACAGCCATGGGGTTACCTCATGGGGGCAGCAGCACCAGCAGCTGGACCTGCCTTGCTTGCATCTGTGGTGTCCACAGTAGCAGTAGGATTACCTCATGGGGACGGCAGTGGTTCCAGCAGCTGCCGGTGCTTCCCTCATGTGTGCAGTGTCCTTGGTGGTTTCCTTGGTGGCAGCAGGGTATGGCAGCAGCACCAGCAGCTGAAACTATCTCCCTCACATCTGCAGCGTTCTTTGCAGCAGTGAGGTTACTTCATGGTGGTGGCAGCAGCGCCGGTGGCTGCAGCCTCGTCTCTCGCATTTGCAGAGTCTGTGACTGCAGTGACTGGCAATCCACAGGACTGCTGCTCTGTGGGGAGCTGCTCTGCAATGGGCAATGGTTCTGGGACCAGACAATGGCTCTGGTCACTGTGGCAGTGCTGGCGGTGGGCTTGTTTGAATCTTTTTCTGCATCTCTAGTCTGAAATCTTTCTGGAAGTCTCTATTGCCAATTTTAAATTCTACCAAAACCCCTTGTCTTTTTGCACCCATGCTCACCCTTAAGAATACAGGTCTCTGGAGTAAAAATTGCTTGGTTCTCAATGTTAGTTCTGGAAATACTAGCTGTACAGACTTTGGCAAATTTATAACCTTTCCTAAACTTCACTTTCCTTATCTGTAAATGTCTAAGTTGTTGAAGACAAAGTATTTAGCACTACGTGCTTAACATGATAGTTTTCACTGTGATGAATGTGAAACACTGTAGCAAGGACTATGCAAGGGTTACACTGTAGAAGGCACTAGGCACTGGTGAATAAGTCTCAGACTCCACCCTCAAAGAGTTTACACTACAGTAGGAGAGCTGGGTATTTAAATGGCGAATCAGGGCTGGCAGGTCATCTCACTTGTTTAGAGCATGGTGCTGATGACACCAAGGTTATGGGTTTGGATCCCCATACCAGCCAGCTGCCAAAAAACAAAAATTAAAAAATAAATGGGGAATTATAAAACAGTAAGTTAATTGCTACAATAGGGAAGAGCATGCAGTGCTATGTGGGGTAAGGGTTGGGGGGTTGGTAGAAAGTCCTGGGGTAGGAAAGAGAAGTAATAAGGAAAAACTTAAACTCCACAAACTTATACTAAGGGGAAGAAGGGAAAGAAGGGGAAGCAAAACATGTATATAACAGCTACCCTAGAAAATACAAGGTATGCAAGATGGAAAGTACCTTAAGGACAACCAATATATTTTTGATATTTCTTGTAATGGAAGATTACCTTCTTTTATACATATGGTTTCTTAGCCAACCCCCACTTCCAAGGGACAGTGTCTATAAAGCCTCAAAACTAATAGAAATTTTATTGACATAAACCTTCCAATGTGCACAGTATATAAAGTTCTCAGCATCTAATAAGAGAGGGAGTTCTTATTATGCACTTATTGTCCAGTTTGTTGAGCCCACAAATATAAAACTCCATTGAAAAGATACTTGAATATAGTATGTAATGATTAAATCCTGAATTTCAAGATCATCTTTCAATTAATTCCAATGGTAGGAAAAATGCAGAAATACAAATTAATTTCCACTTTATAATGACATACTTGTCTTTTTTCAGCTTAACATTATAAAACCCAATCCTGGCATAGGATTTCCAACCACAAGGCTCCTGTAATATTCAAAATCTCTTGAACAGCGGGACTTGTTTCTCCAGTGCTGTTGTTCTCAGTATTGCAGCTGTGCACATCAGGAAAGATAGATTATTCAAGGTATCTAGACTGACATAGCATTTGTTAAGGCAAAAACATTCAATGTTTATCTATTAAAATAATGATTCCCCCCCCCCCACAAAATGGAAAGAACTCAAATTTCATGTTTCAGTTAAAGAAAAATGAAAATACCTAAACAAAGCCCTAATGTACCTTTCAAACTTAACCTTTCAAGTTTATCCATGATGGTTGACATAGGCAATATGTAAGCTTTACTATCACACACTTGGGGGTGGAGGGCTGCAGTGTGACTGAAAAACATTGAAATGAAAGATGAACGTGTGTGTTTGGTGTTTTTGACTTGAGTCAGTTACATTCAAGAAGCCATTTTTCTGTTTCTTGCCCATAATTCTAGTTTTTCACAGCAAAATGGGAAGATAGAAGGATATTTTCAGCTCAAATCAAGAATTTTTGGCAAATTATTAATAGCTTTAATAAGTTCAATAAAAGACAAAGATGAAACAGTAGACTAAAAAGTAAATCCTAGGCTGACTGGTTAGCTCAGTTGGTTAAAGTCCACCCAGCTTTATAACACCGAGGTCACAGGTTTGGATCCATACCAGCCAACTGCTAAAAAGTTAAAAAAAAAAAAAAAAAAAAACTGGTAAATATCTGTTGTTATGGGCTGATATGATAGCAAGTATTTCAGATCTTCTTGTCTCCCCAAAATTTATATAGTGAAGTCCTAACCTTTAGTACATTAGAATGTAACTGTATTTTGAGTTAAGTTCCTTAAAGAGATAATATAGTTAAAATGAGATCATTAGGGTGGGCTCTAATCCAATATGATTAATCTCATTATCAGAAGAGGAAATTTGGACATCGACAAGTCAAAGGAAAGACTACGTGAGGACACAGTGAGCCATCTGCAAGCCACAAAGAGAACTCCCACCAAAAAACCCACTGACACGTTGATCTTGGACTTCTAGCTTCCAAATTTCAATTATGATTCCTTGTACATCCCCTTACTATGAATAATTGAACTGTACAGATTCTTAAAAAGACACCTAGACAATAAGCAATTATGATTTTGAAGACACTCGTGCTACATGATGTGTTGACTGGGCCAGAAGTAGGGCTCGTGTTATCAAAGGGTAGAGCTGAGAAGAGTCAGAGGAGGCTCATAATACAAGGTCATTACTCCCATTCATAATTGAGGTGATAAATAGTAGAGACCTTTTGATATAAAAATAATAGATTACCTACGTCTAGACTGAAATCTATGATAATTTCTAGTTAGTCTCTGTTTAGTAAATAGTGGGATTAAATCAAATACATGATTCTCATAAATCCTGTACTCCATGGCTTTACCCACACCCACCAATTGCCCAGAACTCTAGCTCTCTCCAAATATCTCTCCTTTCTCTGGATGAGGAGTAAGGAATATGTGTTCATCCAGATCTGCTAAATCATGATAGACCTTTTTCTTATGTCCAATGTGGCCTCAGACTATTAGAATGACATCTGGTGGCTCTAAATGACTGACTGCAAGGTCCTCATATAAGGACCCCTAGAGTTCTGTAGTTTGTGACCACCTGAATGCTATTTCACCACAGGTCCACGTTCTGTCTCTTGTACAAAGACAGTTTGAGTGAAGTGATAAGATTCAGCCATTCCTCAAAACAAAACCCATTCCCAGGAAGCTCACCCATGGTATTTTATGCATTTCAAAAAAACTATTTATATTTGTCTCCATAGAGCATAGCAGAACTACAAATATTCTAGGATATACCCACTTAAATTCCAGAACTTCTAGATTTTATTGTGAGCTTTTGGAGCTTCTTCTGGCTTTGCAAATTTTCCTACTCTTACGTTGTCTATGCTTATATCCTTGCATTAACAAGTATAAAAATCCAGTAATCTCAGTAGTCTATATATTGAAAATGGCACATTAATTATAGTGTTCCATCTGGCCTTATGTATAGACATTTTCAGGGGATTTGTTAACTCATGCTGCCAGGATGTTGTTGCATTTGCCTTAAGTGAGTGTGTTATGCAAGGGACTGTCAGAGTGCAAAACGGAGAGAGAGCTACAAGTTCACTGAGCTGACAGCATAGTTTAATGTCTGTTTTGTGCCTGCTTGCTAGCAAGTGGCCATTTTCTCAGTGTAATTCTGTCTGAGACTTTATTTCATTGAAACATACCACCTGGTAGGAAGGTAGCTGGAGAGAAGATCTGTAGTTCTCCTCTCCCTCCAACCATTGAAGGGCACTGTTAGATATCAATAAATAATAAATAATAACCATTGTCAATTAGTAAGCAAGGGCTGGGGAGAGAAAAAGGAAGAGAAGAGAAGAAGGGAAGGAAGAAAGGAAAGAAGGAAGAGAGGGAAGGAGGGAAGATGGTTGAACCATTCAACTTCCCTGTCACAATTGATGGGATTCAGGACACATCACCCCAAAATGTGACTGTAGGAGATGAGAATACACCACCCCAAAATATGCCTCTTTGGAGTAAGGATTATTTTGAGCTGGTATTTTGAGAAACTGCAGTCACAGGAGAAGCTCTGAAAAGTTACCCTTTTGTAAGAGTATTCACATCCATACAGGAAATCTCCATTGGTAAAGATGTCTCCCTCTTTGCACCAGGAAGAAAAGGACAACTAAATCACTAGATACTCTTAATCAATAGAGAGGGCATCAACTTAAATCTGCATAACAACCTTGCCTTTGTTTTACAGTGCTTTTCCTTATCTCATCTTAACTGATCTTTCTCCACATACTTTTTCTTATTTCGGCAAATGGTCCTATTTAAACCTAAAGTTTAAACTGCCCCCTTTGAGATCTACCCTTGAGACTTACTCATTTGTCTAGGTTATCTCCCATGTATATGATGGGGTTAAGGACACGCTACCCCAAAATACGGCACCTCGGCATTTGAGAAAACTGTTAAATAGAAATTATCGAAAGCCACCGTTTGTTGTTGTTCTTGTTCTTGTTGTTTTTGGCAGCTGGGGATCTGAACCCTTGCCCTTGGTGTTATCAACACTGCACTCTAACCAACTGAGCTAACCAGCCAGCCCTGAAGGCCATTTTTTTGGACTAAGTTCCTGCATTAGGCCCCAATAAACCAGTCTCAAAACCAAAATGGAGTCGCCCCTGCTAAGTTTCACCTCACTTAGGTTGTGAGAAGTCAGGAGAAAGAGATAGCAGAAATCTCCTAAACAGGCCAAATTAAATCTTCGATAGGTATGATAATGAAGTTTTCTCTACTTTAATCCTCGCTCAGAAGAGATAGCCTGAAGTAACCTGATGTTAACTAACCAGTTTCTTTTTCTATTCCATTTCCCTGTCCCCACCTTACAAAGAAAGTAACTTTGAAATAACCAATCCTCTTTTTGTTCTTTGCTGCTGATTTCTTCAGCCTTTCTATATATAAAGCCTTTGTTATTTGTAATAAACTTTGGAGCACTTCCTGACTCTGTCAGATGGTGTTTCCAATCCTTACATTTGGCTCCCAATAAACTTTACAAAATTATTTCTGTAAGAACCCAAATGCCCCAAGGGATCACACCCTGATCACATAAGTCCTTCTCGGCCACACCCCATCATGGCACTGGTTGCCCTTCTACTCTCCTTCCTGCCGGCGCGAATCGCACACCAATCAGCTCACCCCAAGCCCCATGTGGTATGCTAAGTAGGGATTGTATTTTAAGCCAATCAGCCTTCCCTAAAAGCCCTATATATATGTGTGTGTGCTGCCTAATAAACGAGCTCTCTCTGGTGGATTGTCAACTGGTGTTGACTCGTCCTTTCAATTTCTACCCCAACAATCTTAATGTTGGTCAACAAAATAAATGCAGGAGCAGGAAAGTTTTTCTCATCCATCTTTCCTGAAGCAGGTCCTAAAAACTTCATTCCAAGGGTTCCCTCCCTACACCCAGAAGAAAGGAATATCCTCATCCTCAAAGACAGGCTAAGAACTATGGAAGGTAGAGAAAAAAATTTTTCTCCCCTACACAGTCAAAATTCTTAGCAAACCTGAATGAAGTCTGTGGGCCTGCACTGGGTATTGGAGAGTTGGGTATCTATAGGAGATTGCATTTCCTTCCACAGTTTGTGAAGGAGCAGAGGAAAACAGAATGGGAAGCCAGAGGGAACAGGTGGGCTAGAGCACAGGAGAGAGTAGAGAATAGCTAAACCTTTTTCACAGCATATAGCAGAGGCGAAAGAGGTAGGAAAGAGACTCAGCTTGGGCTCAAATAGTACCCTCTAGGACCTAACTTAGCGGTGTGCTCGTGTCCTGCTTTGCCTTAGACTCTTCTCACCTGCCTCAGTCCACCAACTCTTCCTCTTTCCATTGAAACTTGGCTTATATTCTTAAACATTTTAGTTGAACAAATCTATTTTTACTCCTTATTTGACACCCTCATTTTTCTCAGCTAATAAGTTATTCTAACCACTGTGATATTCAGCAATATTCTGGGATTTTAGCAATTTTTTTATAGATGCAGAACGTGATATATGCAATTATTTATTTCTGCTTTTACATGTTTTCTGCCTGCCCATAGTATAAATGTGTTCTGTAAACAGCAAGGACTTAATAAATAGCCTCATTTGGCTCATCAGTGCATCTTTTTTGGTTCTGCATATTTTTTGTCCATTCACCCTCAGAATAAGAACAACTAAAAACAAATTCCATTCTGAGAACACCCACCAAGTGATAGGCTCCAGGAGCCGCCATGGCCGGGGCCATGTTTAGACCTAAATCAAAGAAAAGCCTGTGATCTGGTAGGAAGAGACAAGTTTGCTTTCCTTTTAGAGTCAAAAGTGAGAACTCACTATTCTTTCACTGGCTGTATTACAAGAAAACACGGTAAAACACAGTTTATGTGGTTTTCAGATTTGCTGGAATGCATGGAATATAAGTCTCTAGCAGGCTGTTTTGGAGAACAGAACTATGAGATGATTTCTATATCCTCCACACTCCTGGTGTATTTTCATCTCTCTGACTTTTCCTTAAATATTTACAAGTGTCTTTGGGGTAGACCCGGCTAGTAAAAAGAATTTAAGATCCTGAAATTTATGATTTCCCAATTTCTTTTCTGGGTTGAGTTTACTGACATGGACCTCTAAGAAAAATTTCAAAAGAAAGTAACCAGGTAGAATCTTTTTTTCACAGATTTCTACAATGATAGCTGAGGTTCTATTATTTTGTTTTTGTTTCATTTGCTTTTTTGCAATTTTCTTCTAAGCATTGTTTTAAGCTATTTCTTAAAAATGTTGATATGATGTATTTTCTTTACCATTCAGTTAAAAAATATTTTCTGATTCCCCTTGTAATTTTTCTTTGACCTATGGGTTATTTAGAAGTATATTTCTAAATGTTTTGCATTTTTTCTAGATGCCTTATTGTTACTGACTTCTTGTATGATTTCATTGTAGCCAAGGAACATACTCTGTATGATTTCAGTCCTTTTAAATTTCTTGAGATTTATCTTGTGGCACACTATATGGTCTATCTTGGTTAATATACTGTGTGTGCTTGAAAAGAATGTGTATTCTGCCATTGTTGATTATAGGACTCTATAAATATCAATAGATAAAAGTAGTTAATAACGTGTTTTAAAATTCTATGTATTTACTGACTTTCTCTGAGGTTGTTTTACCGATTACTAAAGAGATACTTTAATCAGTTAATATTCTTTGTCTTGAAGTTTATATGATGTTAATATAGTCACACTCTTTCTTATGCTTACTGTTTACACGGTATATCTTTCTTTACCTGCCTAATTTACTTTCAACCTACCTATGTTTTATATTTCAAGTGCATCTCTTGTAGACAGCATACAGTTGAGTCTTACTCTTTCATCCATTATGAAAATCTCTGCCTTTTAATTATAGTTGATTATTCCATTAAAATATAATGCAATTATTATGTGGTTAGGTGTAGCTCTAGCATTTGTTCCTTGCAGTTTTATCTGTTCCAAATTTTTGGTCCTCTTTTACATTAATTAAAATTTCCTTTAGAATTCCATTTTAATTTGTTTAGCTCTACCTCTTTGTTTTATTTTTAGTGGTTGCTGTAGGAATTATAATATACTCTGTTAATTTTTACCATCTATTTAGAGTCAATATTGTCCCGTTTTACACAAAGTGTAGAAACATTGAAAGTCAGTTTAATCCCACAGCCCTTCCTCCTTTATGCGATAGTTGTCATATGTATTTTATCTTCCTACATTACAGCCCTTTGGCTAAAAGCCATAAAAATGGGAAATTTATCAGAGCCATTAGCTTCCTCCAAGTATTGTTACTAAACTGAGAGGGGTTTGTCATCCACTGCCCAAATATCTAAGAAATCTCTCATGCCAAAGTTTGCAGTGTTAAAGACTGGCATTTATTTGAACGCCACTCAAAGGAGCCTATGGTAGCCAAAGGAGCATTTAAGACCTCAGACTCCTCGATAGCTTAGAGACACAAGCATTTTTAGATCAAAATCATGGGTGGAGGTCCCAGAAGTCATGCGTGAATCTGATGAGTCAACAATGAAGTCAGCATCATTATTTCTGGCATCTTGACCAGTATTTTCCATGGCACCTTAGAGTTCGGGGTGTGTGGACCTCAAAGAAGGTTTGTAGTTGTTTACTATTTGCATAGTCAACTTGAGATTGGCATGGCAGATGTTGCATAAGCCATAAGGCATTTATTTAAGAACCAAACATTCTGACCTTCAAATCAAGTCTTAGCCTAAGGAAGTTTGTTTAATCAACTCTACTCTTAACTTATTATTTTCCCTAGGAATACAGCCTATTCTGCCTGGTCAAGCAGTTTTTCTTTATCCCCCTTCATCCCCAGGCTGGGGTCAAGAGGATAGCTAGGAAAGATAGGCGTTTGTCCCCCAGCTTCAGTATGAACTACTGTCCACAGTCTACCTGCTTTTGGTAACATTCCAGTGCCTTCAAATAATCTTTTAAAATGTATTTTTTCTAAGGTGTTTAGTTTTATATCTGTTTTGATAGTAGCTACTTAACCATATAAAAATAGACTACTTCAAGAGATACCATCAATTCACAGATATGAACAGAAAATGAAGATGTATGGTCTTCCTCTCGTGTGCCTATAAAGTAGTGTAGGATTAATGGAGTAACAGATGCTGATTTAGATCCATAAAGCAGCTACATTATCGGAACCTGTACTAGAAGTAAATTTGATGAGAGATATACACTACAGAGAGTAAAGACTTTCCTTTTTTCAAAAATTTACTTTGGGCTGGCTAGTTAGCTCAGTTGGTTAGAATACAGCCTTATAGCACTAAGGTCATGGGTTTGGATCTCCATACCAGCCACCTGCCAAAAAAGGTAATAAAAAAATAAAATAAAATAAAATTTACTTAGGAATATTGGCTTTCCTTGGCACTTCCAAGTGCCTATATAGAGTTAGAAATGCAACCAGAAAGAAACATTCACAGTGACATGAGCATGGTTGTGACATGGAAATAAAAATTGTCTCCTTAGTTCAGATTTAAGTCCTGACCAGTGTAGGTGGCAAAAAAAAAAAGCAAATTTCCCTCCACCTTCATAGTTCTTAGCTGGGACAGACACCTATAACAAAAGGCAGGTTACGAAAGAAAAACAAACCGAAGTTATTACATTTATTGACATGTATACCTCATTCATATATGGGAGATACTCAGAAATGAGTAAATCTCAAAGAAGTAGCTTTGAATTCAGGTTTAAATACCATCTTCAGCTGAAACAAAGAAAGAAAGGTGTTTGGGGGTACCAGTTACAGAGAAGAGACCAGGAAAAACATGGTAAACAGAGGTAAGGTTCATTATGCAGTTCTAAGTTAGTAACTTCTTCATTGATGACTGTCTAGAGATTTAGAGTAGAGCCATCCTTCTCTTCCTGGTGCAAAGATAGAGACATTCTTACAAATGGAGATTTCCTTTATAAATGTAAATTTCCCTTACAAAAGGGCAACTTTTTTCTATGAACTGAATTGTGTCCCCCCAAAGTTTACTCTATTAGAAACTTAGAGGCTGGCTATTTGGCTCAGTTGGTTAGAGCTCAGCCTTGTAACACCAAGATCAAGGGTTTGAATCCCCTTACTGGCCAGCTGCCAAAGGAAAAAAAAAAAAAGAAATTTAACCCCCACTGTGACAGTGTTAAATAGGGTAGGAAATCCTATTATGATAAATGAAAGGTGGGGCCATAAAGAGGTGATCTGATTATGAGGACCTGACCTGGTGGAACATGTGGTTCTCTCTCTCCTCTCTCTCTCTCTCTCCCCCTGCCCCTGCCCCTGCCATCACCATGTGACACCCTGCATCACAACAGAGCCACCACCGAAAACAAGACCCTCACCAGATGTGTTGCCTGGACTTTGGACTTCCCAGCATCTGCAACTGTAAGCAACAAATATTGTTTCCTACAGATTACCCAGTTTTAGGTATCCTTTTATAAGCAACAGAAATGGATTAACACACTTTTACTCTGTTTTTAGAGCTTCTCCTGTGTCTGCAGTTTCTCAAAATTATCAGTTCAAAATAATCCTTATACCCAAGAGGCATATCTTGCGGTGGTGCTCCCACACCAGGATCCTCTTTCTGATAATAAAAATAAGGGATCATTTTTTATTGAACATACTTTAAGAAATGTTCAGAGAGTTGTTAAAAGGCAAGCATGAAAAGGATTAGCATATTAAAGGTGCTGAAAAGTCCTAATTTTAAGTAACCTATTTTACTTTATTTTACTTCACATATTCCAGACTTACTTGACTATAGCATAGGACTCTTTTTCTAAAATAATTATTAAAGTCTTCCAAAACATTGTTTTATAAAACATGGTTTAGAAAAAGCTGCTCTTAAGGGTATGGGTAATCTCCTTGCCTTCAACTCCTTAAACTAAAGAAGCTTCCCAAACTGTGTAGTTTCCCTTAACAATTGGTATGGCTCATAAATCTATGAATCGATCTAAAACATTTTTTAAAAACATTTTCAGTCATGCCCAGGGTTCTAGCGATTTGGGGGCTGGGCTGAACAAGAAAAAAGGTATGACCACAAGGTGGCAGTAGCACACACAGCTCTATTGGGCAGCACTTTGACAGGTTTCCATGCTGCGGAAATCCCTCACTACAGGAGTTTAACCAGAGGCTAGATAAGTATTTGAAGCGGGCAGACTCTAAATGGCTAAAAATGTGCTTAACTGGAAATCGTTTCAAACAACTGGATGTGTGAAAATTTGAGTTTTGCTCTGGTGCTCAGCCTGCAGTGAAGAAATAAACAACCAAGGGGCCAATACACAGAGGTCATCTTTGGCTCATTTACATAACAAGTCGAGTTCTTACACTAGCCATAAGAAGTAGTAGCACCAATTTTATTTGGGGGTTGTTTTTTTATTATTATGTCTATCATTACACAATGTAATCATTTTTTCTGGCCCTTTACCGATTTTTCGCTAATTCCCCAGTACCAATTTTTGTTTGTCCTAAATTTATTTCCCCTGTAAGGTGTTCTGCGAAAATATTAGTCCAAGAATAACAAGTATTAACAAGATTTGATGAATCAATCATTAAAAATAGAACAATACAGGCTTTTAAGTCAAACCTGGATTGTGATTCTAGGAAATTGCTTAATATTTCTTAGTCTCAATGTCTTTCTCTGTGAAATGACAGTAATAGTGCCATGGTTTGCAAAGCTTTTATGAGTATAAAAAACAATTATATTAAAGCAAGTAGCCTAGCATTAATGCTCAATATTTTTTCATTTCCTTTTCCTTTTGTCATTATTTCTCCTTCATTCGTATTTCCTTAGTCTTTCTTTGTTTTCTCAACTCGCTAAACACCTTAATATTTAAAGTTAGCCTTCATTTAACAACCCCTTCATGCACACCTGAAATATAGAGATAATTGTAGTTGTCACTTTCTTGACCCTTTCCAGAAATATCAAAAGTTTTTTGAAATGCAGAAATCAGATTGCCTAAGGAATTCCCAGAAATAACCACTAAACCTAAGTGCAACTCCTTTTACTTTTACTTATTACTTCATTATACAAAAGGATATGTTCTTACTGACTTTGTACATGGATAGGACAATGTTTGTGTGTACTTTCTAATATAGGTTCTGATCCAGGCTGCAGATTTTTTGCCCTTCTTAGCTATAGCAAAATATTCAGCTGAGAACAGAGTGTCTCATAATCCAGAATCCTGTTCCGGCTAATAACTGAGGACCTGAGGACTCTCATATTCAAACGCAGCCACGGTGTTTTTCCCTGAATGTCTTTCCTTTTCTTCCCTCATTGACACACATCTAACACTTTTTAGTCCACTCCTACTCTCTTGGGATATTCCTGTCACTTGGATGTTTCCTTTTCAAAAAAAAGATTTGTACTCTGTGCATTCATGGAAATTACACTGTATCCCCCTCTGAAATAAAACTAGTGCCAACGGAACTTTAAATCCATCTGGACAGTTGATTAATTTCCTTATCTTGTTTGCTCTTTTTAAGCCATTCTACCCATGACTAAATAAAGTGTCCCCTGATCCTATTTATTTATTCAAAAGTATTTCTAGTGCCTGCTGTGTGCCAGGTGCCAGGTACTGTTGTAGGTGCTGGGAATATAGAGGTGAATGAGACAGAAGTCTTGATATCATGGATTTTAGTTTCTAGTGATAAGAGACTGACAGTAAACAAGTCAACAGAAAAATTAACAAGATAATTTCAAATCAGGATAAATGCCTAGAATGTTGCTGAGTCTAATGAGGGAGCAAGGGATCAGAAAGAAAACAAAGAGTTCTGAAAATTGCAGGACCCCTACTCCTCTTCCTCACAAAGCCAGGGTGGGGTGTTGGAGATTATAGGACTCCAGATAGACCTGAAGACTTAGAAGAATAAAAAGAGAACCAATGTCCCTTAACTGAATAGGGCACAAGAAAGAGACAAGACTACAAAATTACCCCCACGGCCTGCATGTTTCCAGAGCAAAAGAAATATTGTTGTGTGATGTCTATGCAGATGAGAGTAACTGAGACATCCCCATAGTTTACTGTGTCCCCAGATGTTTCACAATTATGCAGAAGTGCAGTGAGAGGCATGATTATGACACAGATCACTGGGAAGCCAAAGAGGCCTTGTGATTGGGGCACGGAGCTTGCCCTTGAGAAATGCAGTTTTTCTGCTCTGGAATCTTAGATTTAACCCCAACTGGTATGATATAGGAAAAACTCCAATGTCCATTTTAAAAAAGGAAAAATTCACTCCTACATTTGTGCATAGCATTGAAATAGAATGGAAAAACAGAATAAAACCACTGAAGAATTGAAAGTAACCCTACGTATAATTAAAAGCAACAATTGCCCAAATAAACTTCAACTGATATAAAAGCACATGTGAAACTGACCTTCATAAAGCCTGTACACTTTCTATGACTTTTACAGAAAAAAGACTTCTTTTATTTCAGTCCCTTTTAGATTTGCATAAAGCTTTAAAGGTATGAACGTTTACAACCACCCCCACACTCCCACGTAGATAATCAATGCTTATGTGTGTTTGATTAACTTGACTATGTCCAGGGGTGGATAATTACTTGTGATTTCACACATAAACTGAGTTTCCGTGGTGCTGAAGCTAAAATGCCATTAGAGGAGCAAGGCCCAGGGCAGAGGGCTAGCAGAGCACAGTGCCTGCACTCTGGGAGCATCAGATCGCCTCAGATACTCTTCCTCTCTCCTTTCTCTCAATGCTCCTGTCTTGGAAAAGTAATTGTTTTGAATTCTAGTGAAATAGTATTGCTAAAGTTAAAAATTCTAAGAAAAACCATCAAATGCATATTTACAGGTTCCACAGACTAACATATGGGTGGGTATTTTTGTTTATTTTATTTTTGGCAGCTAGCTGGGACAGGGATCCCAACCATTGACCTCAGCATTATAACACAGTGCTCTCACAAAACGAGCTAACAGGCCAGGCCAGCCCTGCCCTGTGTCTGTTTGTTTGTAAAGGAAAAAAGACAGACACATAATAAAAGAAAACTGAAACAAATATCAACTCCTGTAGAAATAGGAAATGAATATAACAGGTGGGCAGAACCAGGTCATGGTATTATAAAAATGAAATTTGACTTATCTTGTAGAAAAGAAAGAGGAAAAATTTGGAAAGAACACTGACATAATTATATCTGTATATTAGAAAAACTTAAATATGTGTATTTTTATTCACTGTCCTTTAGAACCAAGTAGGGCTCTTGAAACACTTGTGAGTTTATTATTTTTATGACTAGTGACTGCTTTTCTAAATATTCACAATTTTATTACTCATATTTCAAAGTTGTATATTCTGGAAGTACCTAGAGATATTAATTTTTAAATATGCTTTTTTTAAAAATAGGCTCCAACACATGCTTTAGCAACTTTGAAAGACAAGTATGACAGGCTTGTAAGTATGGGAGAGCACAGGCATCCTATTAGGGATGGCAATAGATTGTGTCATTGTGAAGATGTATTTCTCACATTCCATACATAAGAGGAGATTTAAGATAGTCACCAGCTCAGATTTAGAAGTCACACAGACCTGGGTTCAAATCTTCCCCCTGCCATTATTAAATTTCTGAGATCTGGAAGGAGTCAATGTGCCTACGAGCCTTATTTTATATGATTTATTCTGCCAGTTTTATATTCTTTCTGCTTTCATGCTAACCTGGCTGAATGGTACAGGGATCGAACCCTGGACCTTGGTGTTATTAGCACCACGCTCTAACCAGCTGAGCGAATCAGCCAGCCCTCATCACAAGCATTGTCTCCTCCATCTGCAATTTCCATCATTGTGTCAAATTGAGAATTAACTGCTGCCATCTTTTGGTGCTTCTAAAATTTAAGGGCTGGGTTTTTTGGCATTACTTCAACTGACATTTTCATTCATACTAAAGAATATTTCATCGATAATGATTTCTTCAAAGAAATTATCACGTTTACAGTGTTTCTGTATACAGCAGATGTTTATGAAATTTGTGTTTATCACACATGTCAAAATGTGCCTCCTTTCTCTCTAATGAGCAGGGAAGGTTTAAAGTGTCTGGCTCTTGAAGGGATCGACTCTTGTTGGACAAACAGACTATAAAACTGCATATTCTTCATGTAAAGATTTTTAGGTGCTTACTTCCAAAGATAGGATTGTTGATATGACATGGTACAATAATGGCTCATAAACATATAGCATAACCACATGCCAGGTACTAGTGATATATATATATATATACACACATACATACATACATACATAAAAGTGTGAGTATACATGTACATGTATATACATAATTTATTACACACAATAAACCTATGAGGAAGGTAGTATTATTATATTTCCCATTTTACAGTGATGTTATGTAACTTGCCCAATCACAGGGCTGGAAAACAGTCAGGGTAGCCTTACTAATCAGAGATGAAAGGAACACTATTTGTAGTGGACTGAATTATGTCCCCCCAAAACTCACTGAAGCTTGAATTGTGTCCCCTAAGTTTTATGTATTAGAAACTTTGCCTCACTGTGACTGCTAAGAGGATGGGAAATCCTATTCTGGTAATTGAAAGGTGGAGCCTTGAAAAGGTGGTTAGATTGTATCATGCCATAGTGAATGGATAAAAAATTGTAGTCAGGGACATGGTTCTGAGGGCTTTAAACGAAGAGAGAGGAAAGTCTGTCTCTCTCTGTTCTCTCTGCTTCCACCATCTTGCAATGTGAGGGGTCACTGTTGCCACTATGAGATGTATTCCTTGGACTTTGGACTTCCCAACCTCCCAAATTGTAGCAATAACTTTCATTTTCTTATAAATCACCCAGTCCTGTGTATCTTGTTATAAGCAACAGAAACAAACTAATACAGAAAATTGGTACCAAAGAAGTAGGATGTTGCTTATAACAAATACTTGAAAATAGGGAAGTGGCTTTGGAATTGCGTATTGAGGAAAGGCTGGAAGAATCTGGAGGAAAAGGTGAGAAAAAGCCTAGATGCTGGGGAGAGTTTAGAAGACAAGAAAACCAGGCAAAGTTTGGAATGTTTCAGTGACTGGTTAAATGGTGGTGACTGGTTAAATGATGGTGACCGGAATGCTTATGGAAATATGGACTGTTGAGACCATTCTAAGGAGGTCTCAGATAGAAATAAGAAGGAGTTTATTGGAAACTGGGGTGAAGATCAAGTTTGCTATGAATGGCAAAGAACTTGGCTGCATTGTGTGCATTCCCTAGGACTTTGTGGAAGTTGGAACTTCAGAGTTGTGAGCAAGAGTATGTGGCAGAAGAAATTTCTAAACAGCAAAGCATTAAGGAAGCTTCATGGCTACTTGTAACAGCCTGTGCTGAGTTATGCAGGCAAAGGCATGCATAAAGCCAGAATTTAAAAGGGAAGCAGAGTGTAAAGATTTGGAAAATTTGTAGCCTGGCCATGTGGTAGAGCAGCAGAGAGAATTTTCAGAAAAAAACTCCAATGGTGCTAAGAAGATTAGTACAAAGGAAAGGGATTATCAAGAGAATGGGGAAAAGTTCCTGAAGGCATCGCAGAAGACTCTGGGGCCAACCCTTCCATTTCAGGTCCAAAGGCCTAGGGAGACAGAATGGTCTTGGGGAACAGGCCTGAGGCACCTTCGATGGGCTTGCTGCCCAGGGCCACCTTGGGAAGCTGCCCTCCACACCAGCACCCCAGCTGCTAGGGCTGTACCAGCTGTGGCTAAATTGGCCCCAGGTGTGACTGGACTGCAGCTTTGGAAAATACAAGCCAGAAGCCTCAGCAGCATCCACGTGGTGTTAGATCTGCAGGCTCTCAGAATGCCAGAGCTGGGAAGGCTTGGGAGCCGCCATCCTGATTTCAAAGGATATATGGAAAAGTCTGGGGGCCCAGGAAGAGATCTGTCACAGGGCAGAGTCACTGCAGACAGCCTTCTCTAGAGCAATGCCGAGCAGAAACATGGGGTCAGAGTTGCAGCAGAGAAACCCCATCAGCATCATGCCTAGTGGAGCTGTGGGAGTGGAACCCATGGAGACCCCAGACCTGTGGAGCTACCAGAGTGGAACGCCAGCCTGGGAGAGCTGAAATGTGCTTTCAGACTGGGAAAGCCATAGGAGCAGAGCTGTCCAAGGACTTGGGGACCCAACCCCCACACCAGCGTGCAGAGGATATTGAACATGGAGTCAAGGTACCTGATCCACAAGCTTTGAGATTTAATGCCTGCCCGGCTGGGTTTCTGACTTGTTGGGTACCTGTTACCCCTTTCTTTTGGCCTATTTCTCCCTTTCAGAATGGGGATATGTACCCTATGTTTGTCCCACCATTGTATCTTGGAAGTAGATAAATTGTTTTTGATTTCACAGATGGGACTTTGAACTTTGGACTTTTTAGTTGAAACAAGACTTTGGGGATGAAATGAATGTATCTGCATATGAAAAGGACATGAGTTTTGGGCAGCCAAGGACAGAATGTAGTGGATTGAATTATGTTCTCTCAAAACTCACTGAAGCTTGAATTGTGTTCCCTGAGTTTTATGTATTAGAAACTTGGCCCCACTGTGACTGCTAAGAGGGTGGGAAGTCCTATTATGGTAATTGAAAGATGGAGCGTTGAAGAGGTGATTAGATTGTAAGACCATGCCATAGTGAATGGATTAAAAATGGTGGTCAGGGTGTGGTTCTGAGGACTTTAAAAGAAGAGAGAGGAAAGTCTGTCTCTTTCTGTTCTCTCTGCTTCCACCATCCTGCAGTGTGAGGGGTCACTGTTGCCACCACCAGATGTATTCCTTGGACTTTGGACTTCCCAGCCTCAGAAACTGTAAGCAATAATTTGTTTTATTTTTTAAAATTACCCAGTTCCAGGTATTTTGTTATAAGCAACAGAAATGGACTAAAACAGTATTCAATATGTGATATTGGGACTGACGGTTTCTGCATGGAAAAAATAAAATTAGATCTCTATCTTATAAGCCCTAGCTAGACTGAGATCTATCTGTGAAATACAGAATTTTAATAGAAAAAAATACAGAAATAAATTTCTAATACTGGTGGTAAGAAAGGTTTTGGTCTACAAAATAAAAAGAAAGATTATAAAAATACATTTGATAAACTTTATATCAAAATTGAAACTGTGTGTTCAACAAAAGACACATAATCAAAGTTGAAAGTGAGAGACAGGTAAGAGAAAAGATAACCAAATTCACATACAGAGTATTTCTTAAAGATTTCAAAAACCAATTAGAAAAAGAAAAATAACCCCACAGAAAATGGACAACGGATATGAACAGCTAATAAGCAGAAGAAGAAACTCAAATGGCCTGATGAAATGCCTAGTTATTTGGGGAAAAAAAATTCAAACAAGAAGATATTTCTGATCATCAAATTGTCGGGAATTTTAAAGTGTTGGCAAGGAGGCAGGGGAAAAGGAATGCTATATGCAGTACTACAGAAATATAAATTGGTGCAACTATTTGGGAGAGCAATTTGGCAATATCTCATAAAACATTAAAATGCAATTATAAATACAGGCATATATCTTAGTATTGTTCTTTCATTTGTGCTCAAGAAAACTGTAGAAGCTAATCATTACAGCAATGCTTATAATAGCAAAATAGAAGAGAAAAAAGGAAGCGATGTAAATGCTCATCAGAATTGAACAGATAAAACAAAAAGGAAGAGAATAGATAATGTGACTCAAATTCATGAGATGGAATTCTATATAGCAGTTACAAGGAATGATCTATTTTTATAGAGATATATGCATATGTATAACTATATGCCTATATTAACATGGAAAGATTTTAAAAACCTACTTTTCTGTGAAAAAAAATTTACAGATCAATATTCACATTATATTTTTCATATTCACTTTCTAAAAAAAGAAAATAAAAATTATCTTATTGATAAATACTTACAAGAAATAAAAATTGGATTATTAAGATAATTAGAAGATTGTAATTAGACTAAGAGTAATTAGAGAAATATACGTATAGAACACTAAATGTTAATCAAATAGAATAATTAATTAGGGGAACATAAGTGTAAAATAGGATTAGAGTGGTCAGAATAATATATCTATAAAAATTAAAATGAAAGTAATGAGTCATTAATTAGATATTTAATTAGAGTGATTAATTAGGATAATATAATAAATAATCCTAAAATGTCAGCAGCTTAACCCAATAATTTCTTTCTTTTTTTTTTTTTTTTTTTAAAGATGACCTGTAAGGGGATCTTAATCCTTGACTTGGTGCTGTCAGCACCACCTCTCCCAAGTGAGCCACGGGCCGGCTCCAATAAGTTATTTCTTGCTCCTATAATCATCCAGTGTAGATTTTCCTTATCATCACCTGTTCTTTCTTGTAATTAATTCAAGGGTTCAGACTTCTTCAATTTCTAAACTCTAACATCTTCTAGGTCATTGTCCTCTACCTCGAGCCAACAAAAGGGAAAAGGGAACATAGAGGGAACACGTCTGCTTCTTTAAAGGCAAGAAGTGACTTTTAATTGTTCCATTCGTGGGAAATAGTCATAAGGCCACACTTAAATAAAAAGAAGTTTAGAAATGTAGCCACTGGCTGGACAGCTGTTTCCCAGTGACAACCCTAAACTATGAAAAGCAAAGCAGGAATTTTAGCAAACAGCTGGCCATCTATAATTCACACCAAATTTAGTATTTTTCTATGAATGGAGGCGGGTCAGGGAGTGGGAGGGTGGAAGAAGAACTAAAGAAACTTCGACTTAATTTGTATTATTTTGTAGAAAAAAAGATGTAAATCCAATATGAGACAGTTAATAATCGTTAGTTCTGTGAGCACGGTGTATGGGTGTTGTTACAATATTTATGATACTTTTATCTATTTTGAAATTTTCTTAAGGAAAACAAAAGGAGTTCTATGGTGGCCAGAGTCACCATGTTATTACATAGGAACACCACTGTCGTGCTATCTTTGGGTCCCATACAGGGGCACCAAGCCACAGCAGACATTGTGCTGCAATGAGGTTATTCTGGAAGGCAGCATGGAGAGACAAATGGATGGAATTTGAGAGCAGACTTGGGTTTGATTCTGGCTCTGCTGCTGTACCATGTGACCTTAGCCACATTATTTGACCTCCCTGAGCCAACAGGAATCATACATTGTTGAGAGGACTCAGTGAGATATTTTATGTAAAATATGCTTGCCACATACTAGGGATTTTAAAATATCAATCTCTTTCTTTTTGGTTTATCTAGTAATTACTGTCGGAAAAAAGCAGCAGTAAGAGGGGTGATAACATTTCTGAATTTCTGTTTGTATGCCGCAGTGCTGGGAGTACAAGCTCATTTGCACAAACTGTTCCTGTTAAATTGCTCATATTTTGCCACTTCTGGAAATCCAATTTCCTTAATATTTGAGTTGTCTGGTTTAATTTCTTGTGAATTTTCCTTTACGTGGTTTGTCTTTGTGCATTTGGTTTTCATATTATGAGCTGTCCTCAGTTGTATGGTCTGATGTCCCTATGGTATTCATGTTGATCACTTTAAAGCTTTTCCTCGACACATTTTTCTTTTTTCATTTCTTAAAATTGTCCTGTGTCCCATGGCCCAGTGTTCCTCTTTTGCATGTCCCTGTTCTCCCAGCTGGAAAATACTTCAGTGCCTGCCCAGGCAAAAGAAAAAAAAATACATCCCAGGGGTTTTTAGACCCATTACTTGAAGGGCATGTATTTCTCTCAGCTCAGGTAAGCTCTGTCTTTTACAATTGGCTTTCCAACAACTAATGCAGTCAGCTGAAAACATATAATGAAATGAACTGGAAAGTCAACCCAGTAAGGCTATCTCAACTTCCTTCGAGTCACCCAAGTAATCACTTAGAAACAAAGGCTAAAATAGTCCTGGGTAGCCCATAGCACTAGCACTGCCTGGCTGTGCTGATAATCACAGGAGGCTCACTCAACCACTGGGCCCAGTGGAAGACTCATTCAGCACCGGAAACAGAAGGGAGAGATGAGACACTTCTCTTCCTAAGCTGTACTTCTCCTCTCAACTTCATATGCATTTAAATACATTTCTTTACTCATTCATTCTTTCATTAATTTGTCTGTTCTTCATTTCAAGAAACACACAGTAAATACCAATTATAGACCAGTTTTAGGGATTTGCAAATTAGTAAACTCTACTCTGTGTCCTAGAGAAACTCAGTGAACTGGAACGATAAGCAAATAAATAATGGTCTTACAGGCATGTATGTTTTAAGAGATGTGGTAGTGGGAGGTAGAGAGGCAGCAGGCAACAGGGAGATATTAGAACAGCCTGGCAGAAGAGATGTCAGTGGTGTTGAGCCTGGGGGTGGGCAAGGCTGGAGGAGGGGGAACTGCAAGGGCAAAAAATGAGGGAGTGATATGTCATCACATTTTCAAGGATAGCGAGAAGTCTGCTGTGAGTAGAGACAAGAATTTGTTCATGGGTTCCAGGGGAGAGGATTGGAGGAAAAGGTAAAGCAGGTGATCCTGAGTAGTTAGGTACAGCAAGTTTTTTAAAATGTTGTATACACACTAAAGGATGTTGCATGCAGAGATGGTAAGGAGATGGTGGTTTTGTTTTCTAGCTGGGCTACTTAGTTGTGTGAACTTAGACTTCTTAACATCTCTAAGCTTAATATCTCTGAGCCCAAATTTCTTTACTTGTCAAGTGAGAATAGACTCAGGACTGAGCTGGAAATGAAAGATAATATGTTTACAATTATGATTATAATACTATCGCTACTGTTTATTGAGCACTTTCTATATAAGAAATCTTATGCTTTACATGGATTATTTCATTCAATTCTCAGAGAATAATGTTGTACCTTAGATATTATTTTTATCTGTATTTTACAGTTGAGGAAACAGATTAAATAATTTTCTAGTAAGTGACTATGATATGATTAAAACATAGATCTATCTAAACTGAAGTCATGTTTTTAACTACGTATTATATAGAGTGTTTATTGCCTAGCACATAGCACATGATCAATAAATGGTGTTAGAAATCATAGTAGTGGTAGCAGAAGTTAGTAGCAATAATTATAGTGTTATAGGTAGCCAAGAGAAAACTAGTGGTGAAAATTGTAGTAATGGCAGTACTAGTGTGATCCTATAGGAAATGAGAAACACAGGGGTTTGTTTTGGTTGTTTATCTGTTTCCATAGAGAAACATGATTAGATTTGAGTTCTAAAACATAACTTCAGGAAAAATGTAAAAAAAATACATTTTAGAAGAAAGTTTCGAGAGCTTCAAAGGCCATTTGTTCAGAAGGTTGTTTCATAGTTTAGTAAGAGATTGTGAGCCCTGGACATGATAGAACACATTTAGAAAATATTTCAGAAGTATAGTCAATAAGACTTAGTGGATCATTGCACATTGGAGTGAGGTAAAGAAAAGTGGATGGCAGCAATCCAAGGTGAGAAATGCAAGAGGAGTTCACACAGAAGGTGATGCTTTCATTTGGGAATATGTTGATAGTGGGACATTCAGGTGACTGCCCCACAGTAGAGCCTGGACCATTAGGCTCTAGGTAAAATAATACACAGTCTTCCTGTGGGGGTAAATATCTAGTGACATATTTTATTTTAAACTTTGATACTTGCAAGTCTTCAATGTGTTAGAAAAATAAATTTAATCCATGACACAAGTATCATAAGTGTAAAATAAAAACAAAGCCATAACATGTTTTTGAAATTAGGCAAATTTTACAGCCCCAATTTCAAATGGATACTAAGAACAAAAAAAGAATTTTAGTGATCATTTAAATGACTGTTACCTCAAACAGACAATCAGACACCAAAGAAAAATACAAGATGAAATTCTCAAAAGGCAGGAGAAAATGGGCAAAGGAAGGGAACTAGCATTTAGCAAGCTTTTACTTTGTCCCAAGTGCTATATCAAGCATATTTAATAGGAGTCTCTGAAGGTTATTACTTGTGGTATATCTCTCCCGAAGTGCAAAAAACTAGGATTTGCTCCTGAAAATTGTTAACATTTACGCTAAAGCATTGCCAGATGTGCAATCTTCTTTATTATGCAGATGTATAAATCAACTCATTCAACTAACTATTGTGAAAAGACTGCAGATATTTTTACCCAGAGAAGCAAGCATAAAGAAAAAAAAAGTCTAACTTATTTGAACCACTATTCCCCACATAAAAATTCAGCTTAATCTGATATCTATGTCACTTGGTTCTTGGGAGAGTTTATAAAATAACATATACAAAGTGCCTAACAGTGCTGGGCCCATATTAGACAAGTATGGTACTCTGGCTCCTAATTAAATGTCTTTGCTAGCCACTCTGAAGCTTAATTCTGTATGAAATGGACCTGTCTTGAGTCCTTAAAGTGTGGTGGCAGCCTAGAAGAATTTCTGAGAGAAAAACTCTATGGCAATCCCTTCTATGCAATCCAAATGGCAGAGGAAATATTTAGTTCAAGAGAATTCCACCTGTGTCTTCTAGGTCTCCCAATATCTTTACCTCTTTAGAAACCAAATGACTATTCAAAGCATTTTCCCAAGAAGAAAGAAAATTAGGCATTTATATCTAAAAGCCTTTATTTATTAAAAAAATAAAGCCTTTATTATAAAGCCTTTATTATAAACTCTACTAGCACTTAGAGTTACTGATTTAATGGCACACTATTTTATTAAAGAGCAGAGAAACTCATTGAGTGAATAAGAGTCATAGATGGGAGCCTATACCTAAAGAATAACTCCAGGCAATAATTTCCTCTTTGCCTCTTTATCTCTGCTCTATCCATTGAAATTTATAGTTAAACATTACAAAAAATGTGTATATCAAGGATAAAGTAAAAGATCAATTTTATAGTTTTTAGTTTCAAATTAAGAACCAGATTAATTCACTCAGGATCTTAGATTTGGTTTTTTTAGACTGTGTGGAGACAAGAAACAGAATGCCAAAAATATAAATAGCCTGGGCAAGGAGGGTATCCTGTATCTGCTGACTTATTGTTGTAATCCAGTCTATCACAGCTGTAATATAATCTGGAGAGCTGAGCCTCTGCAGTGTGGCTATTGCCTAGAAAGGATGGGGTTTCACAGCTGGAGATGGGTCATAGAAACCATGAGGGCTAGTTGTGCCCCTATCAACATAAGATAAATTGAAATAAGGAAGGATGTATTAGTCTGTTTCTGTTGCTTATAACAAAATACTTGAAACTGGGTAATTTATAAAGAAAACTAAATTTACTGCTTACAGTTTTGGAGGCTGGGAAGTCCAAAGTCCAAGGACAACATTTGGTTGAGGCCTTGGTTGTGACTACTGTGAACCCAGGGTCTTAAATGGCAGAAAATGGCAGAGCAGAGAGAGACTAACTTCTCATGCACTCTTCTTTTAAAGCCCTAAGAATCATGCCTCTGACCACTATTATTAATCCAACACTACAGTGTGATCCTATAATCTAATCACCTCTTCAAGGCCCCACCTTTCAATAACCATAATAGAATTTCCCGCCCTCAACAGTTACAGTGGGAATTTAAGTTTCAGTGAGGGTGGGGGCACATGCAGTAGACAGCATTCCACCTCTGACCCCCCAAACCCATGTCCTTTTCACACAAAATTACATTTATTTCATCCACAAAGTCTTAACTTGTTTTGACTCAAAAGTGCAAAGTTCAAAGTTCCATCTATGAAATAAAATAAATAAATAAAAACAAGTTATCTACTTCCAAGATACAATGGTGGGACAAGTATAGGGTACATATTCCCATTCAAAAAGGAAGAAATAAGCCAAAAGAAAGGGGTAACATGTCCTAAGCAAGTCTGAAACCCAGCAGAGGAGGCATTAACTCTCAAAGCTGGAGAATCATGTACCTTGATTGCATGTTTGACATCTTCTGCATGCTTGTGCAGGGGTTGGGCCCCCAAGTTCTCAGGTACCTCCATTTCTATGGCTTTTCTGCGGCCAATTTAGCTACAGCTGGAGCAAACAAAGCAGCTGGAGCGCTGGTGTGGGGAGCAGCTTCTTGAGGTGGCCCTGGATAGGGTGCCCATGTAGGGTGACTCGGAACTGTTCCCCGAGATCATCCTGTCTCTCTAGGCCTCTGGGCCTGTCATGGTAGGATTGGCCCCAGAGTCTTCTGCAATGCCTTTAGGGCCTTTCCCCCCTTCTCTTGATAATACCTTTCTTTTGTAGTAATATTCTTAGCAATCAGTTGCTGAGCTGCATCATTGTATGTTTCTCCTGAAGATGTTCTATGCTTCTCTACCACATGGCCAGGTTGCAAATTTTCCAAATCTTTACACTCTGCTTTCCTTTTAATTCTAGCTTTATGTCATGCTTTTGTTGCCATAAGTCAGTGTAGGCTGTTACAAGTAGCCATGCAGCTTCCTTTATGCTTTGCTGCTTAGAAATTTCTTCCATCAAATATCCTGGCTCAGCACCTTTAAGTTTCATATTCCATAATACTTTTGGGCATAAACACAATGCATCCAAGTTCCTTGCCAGTTCATAGCAAGGGCAATCTTTGCCCCAGTTTCCAATAAGTCCCTTCTCATTTACATCTGAAATCTTCTCAGAATGGCTTTTACTTTCCATATTTCTATAAGCATTCTGGTCACCACCATTTAACCAGTCTCTAAAGCATTCCAAACTATGCCTGGTTTTCTTGTCTTCTAAACTTTCACCAGCATCTAGGCTTTTTCTAGCCCATTCCTCTAACTTCTTCCAGCCTCTCCTCAATACCCAGTTCCAAAGCCACTTCCACATTTTCAAGTGTTTGAAATGAGCAACACCCTACTTCTCTGGTAACAATTTTCTGTATTAGTCTATTTCTGTTCCTTATTTTTAAAAATACCTGGAACTGTATACTTTGTAAGAAAACCAAATTTACTGCTTACAGTTTCAAAGGCTGGGAAGTCCAAAGTCCAGGGAATATATTTGGTGAAGGCCCTGGTGGCGGCAACCATGACCCATGGGTCTCACATGGCAGAAAATGGTGGAGCAGAGACAGCACAAATTTCTCATTCACATTCTTTTTAAAGCCCACAAAACCACACTCCTAACCATCACTATTAATCCATTCACTATGGGCATGGTCCTACAATCTAATCACCTTTTCAAGGCCCCACCTTTCAATAACCAAAATAGGATTTTCCACCCTCAACAGTTACAGTGGGGATTTAAGCTTGGGGTGGGGGGGCGGGGAGCAGGGATCCAATCTACAGCAAAGGGTAAATTCAAAGTCACATGGAAATAGCAGAAAGTGGGGCCAGAAGAGAGATATTCAGATGTCTGATCCCATGCCCACCTCAATATTCAGAAAACATCTAAAAAACTTTAAAATAGTGGAAGAAACACTAGATAGAACTGGATTGAAAGATCCACATACCAGCTTTGTGATTTCAGGCAAATTACTTGATTACTCCCAGCCTCGTTATCCACAATTGTAAAATAGCAATGATAAAAATTACTTCATAGTATTCTTATTAGGACTCAATGAGATAATAGATGTAAACATGTCTTTGAACTATTTAAAGAAAGGTCATAATCTAGTAGCCTGAAGGTGTTTGTGTAGCCCAAAGAGTTTTTATAAATTTTTTTTAATAGTTTAAATTTTTTAAATCTGAATATCTCACATAAATACAAGACTTTGGTTTCTCTTTAAAATAAGAAGGTCTGGCTGTATGGAATTTGCATTTTCCCATAGCTGCAATTGGCTAGCTGTGAGTAACAGCCCCTGCCGCCGCACATGCACATACAGTCTATTTGTGACAGTTCCTACCCAGCCCACGACATTCATCAGTGTACATTCCTGGCCTTCTTTGGCATATACGATACCCATCTCTGATTTAAGGGTTAACTCAGATACCAGGTTTTGTTATGATTCATCCATAGGGATCTTGATGCTTGTTACAGTCTAATACACACTTTCCCTGGAATCAAGCAGAATAAAACAAGCAAGAAATAGATATAAAAATCATGTGGCTAGAAGTACAGAGCATTTATGAAATCTAAGCTATTCTTGCAGAATAATTCCTGAACATAATGGCCCAGCTATATTTCTTTTATATATATATATATGAAAATATTAATAATTATAATGTTAATATTATATTAGTATAAATATTATATATACAGTAAATTAATCTATTTGTAAAGACAGCAAGACATTAGAATAAACTTCATTCCCTTTCGCAAGTTTGTGAATTAAAAGGCTATTTCTTGAACAGTGGCAAGAGTTTGCTCACAAACAAGGAACACCCAGAGAAATTGGGTGGTAGAATGTTTTCAGTTGCGTGGCTTCAACTCCTGGTTTCAAATAGCTAGAAGCCAAGCATGAAACTCACAAAAAGGAAATAACAGAGAGTAGAAAGAAAAATTTGTGCTCTCTCTGTACTGCAAGTTTATTGGTTTTTCTATTGCTGCTTAAATTTGGTGTTTGAGAAATCTCTTCCTGCAGAATGGATAACATGTATTTAAGGATGTGAAAAAAAATAACAGGTTTTTGTTAATTTTAGAACTCATCATAGTTGCATTTGATGAGGCAGTTCACAACATAATGTTTCACTTTAAAGTTGGCTATGAACATGGAAAAGCAGTCTTTTATTTCTTTCCAATAACCTCTTTCATCCATGTGATTTTGAGAATTAGAAATGACTTTAAGAGAGATGCTATAATGCCAGTATTATTGAACATGTGTGGCAGACATACACAAGAGAATTATACTTCCCTGCCACCATGACTGAGTGATTTGCCTTGGCCAATGAACTTGAACAAAGTGACATATGTCATTATGTGTGGAAGTATTTGATTGCTGGTGCTCAATGCCCCACTTCATTTTTTTCCCTTACACAAGAGGGGTGGAAGCTTCCAACAGCCTGGGGATCTGAATCACTAATGAGGAGATCACCTCTGCTAATCCTCATAAAACATGTAGCAGGGGCCAAAAAATGAGCTTCTATCACTTTAAGTCATTGAGATATTGGAGGATGTTTGTTACTACAGCATAAAATGGTTTATCCTAACTGACATAGATAAGTGAAAGAGCTCTTTAACTAGATACTTATTTTTCTACAATTTGAGGAGGGGGACTATTTTTCTTCCTCTCAATGTGTTGATATTGGACAATCTCAAAGATGATAAACATACTGTGATAGGAGAAAGTACTCATCTTGACACACAGGCAAACAAGTGTAAACATCTCTCTTAAACTGATGAAAATAAGCAACCTATGAAAAGACAACGAGTGTTGGCAAGGATGCGGACAAATTGAAACCCTTGTGTACCATCGTGGAAATGCAAAATGGTGCAGCTGCTATAGAAAACAGTATGGAGTTTCCTCAAAAAAATAAAAATACAACCTCTAATATGATCCAGAAATCCCACTTCTGGGTATTTATCCCAAAGTTTTAATATTAGCATCTCAAAGAGATATTAGTACTCAGATGATCATTGCAGCATTATTCACAATAGTCAAGATGTAGAAACATCTAAATGTCTGTCAAAAGATGAATGGATAATTGGGTTATTTGTATTTTTGCTGTTGAGTTGTTTGAGTTCCTTATGTATTCTGGATATTAGCCCTTTGTCTGATGTGTAGTTTGCAAATACTTTCTCTCATTCTGTAGGTGTCTCTTCACTTTGTTGATTGTGTCCTTTGCTGTGCAGAAACATTTTAGTTTGGTGCAGTCCCATTGTCTATTTTTGCTTTAGTTGCCTGTGCCATTGTAGTCTTGTTTAAAAAAGTGCTGCCCACTCCTATATAGTGTAGCATTTTCCCTATGTTTTCTTCTAGTAGTTTCATAGTTTCAGGTCTTAAATTTATGTCTTTATCCATTCTGAGTTTTTCATTTGTTTGTTTTTTGTGTCTGGCCTGTAATCCAAACCCTTGACTTGAGTTGATTTTTGTGTATGGTGAGACATAGGGGTCTAGCTTCAATCTTCTAATTTTAATCTTCTGTACATGAATATTCAGTTTTCCAAGGACCATTTATTGAAGAGACTGCCCTTTCCCCATTGTATACTCTTGGTGCCTTTATCAAAAATCAGTTGGCTGTAATACATGGCTTCATTTCTGAGTTCTCTATTCTGTTCCATTGGTCTGTGTGTCTGTTTTTATGCCAGTACCATGCTGTTTTAATTACTATAGTTTCGCAATTGCAGATAGATCTACCATATGACCCAGCTATCCCACTGCTGGGAATATACCCAGAGGAATGGAAATCATCAAGTCGAAGGTATACCTGTTCCCCAATGTTCATTGCAGCACTCTTTACAATAGCCAAGAGTTGGAACCAGCCCAAATGTCCATCGTCAGATGATTGGATACGGAAAATGTGGTACATCTACACAATGGAATACTACTCAGCTATAAAAACGAATGAAATACTGCCATTTGCAACAACATGGATGGACCTTGAGAGAATTATATTAAGTGAAATGAGTCAGGCACAGAAAGAGAAATACCACATGTTCTCACTTATGGGTGGGAGCTAAAAATTAATATATAAATTCACACACACACACACACACACACAAAAATAAAACCGGGGGGGGGGAAGAAGATATAACAACCACAATTGCTTGAAGTTGATACGACAAGCAAACAGAAAGGACATTGTTGGGGGGGAGGGAGGAGAGGGAGGAGGGAGGGAGGTTTGGTAAGGGGCAACAATAATCAACCACAATGTATATCGACAAAATAAAAGTTTTAAAAAAAATTTAAAAAATAAAAAATAAATAAATAAAATAATAATTAGTATAGTTTTGTAGTATATTTTGAAGTAGGTAGTATGATGCCTCCAGCTTTGGTCTTCTTGCTCAAGTTTGCTTTGGTCATTTGGGGTCTTTAGTGGTTCCATATAATTTTTAGGATCTTTTTTCTATTTCTGTGAAAAATATCATTGTAATTTTGATCATGATTGTACTGAATCTATAGAGAGCTTTTGATATTATGATCATTATCACAATATCAATTCTTCCAACCCATGAACATGGGATGTCTTTCCATTTCTTTTGTCTTCTTCAATTTTTTTCATTAGTGTTTTATAGATTTCCTTGTAGAGATCTTTCATCACCTTGGTTAACTTAATTCCTAGGTATTTTTTAAAAATTATCGATATTGTAAATGGGGTTGCTTTCTTGATTTCTTTTTCATCTTGCTCATTATTGGTATATAGAAACACTACTAATTTTTGTATATTGATTTTGTATACTACAACATTACAGAATTCATTTATCAATTTTAAGAGTTTTTTGGTTGAGTCTATAGGTTTTTCTATATATAAGATTATGTTGACTGCAAACAGGAACAATTTGCTTTCTTCTTTTCCAGTTTGGATGCCCTTCATTTCTTTCTCTTTCCTAATGGCTCTGGCTAGGACTTCCAGTACTATGTTGAATAAGAGTGGAGAGAGTAGGAATCCTTGTCTTGTTCCACTTCTTAGAGGAAGAGATTTAAGCTTTTCTCAGTTCAGTGCAATATGAGCTGTCACTTTGTCATATAAGGCCTTGATTGTGTTGCAGTATATTCCTACTATGCTTTATTTGTTGAAGGTTTTAATCATGAAGTGAGGTTGAATTTTATTAAATGATTTTTCTGCATGAATTGAGATGATCGTATGGTTTTTGTCTTTCATTCTGTTGATATGATGTCTCATATTTGATTTGCATATGTTGAACCAACCTTGCATCCCTAGGATAAATCCCATTTGATCATGATGAAGGGTCTCTTTCATGTGCTACTGGATTCAGTTTGCCTATATTTTGTTGAAAATTTTTGCATCAATGTTCATCAGGGATGTTGGCTTATAGTTTTGTTGTTGTGTCTTTGGTTTGCATTTCAGGGTAATGCTGGACTTGTAGAATGAGTTTGAAAGAGTTCCCTCTTCTTCAATTTTTTGGAAGAGTGTGAGAAAAATTGGTATTAATTCTTTTTTAAATGTTTGGTAGAATTCGGCAATGATGCCGTTTTAGTCTTGGGTTTTTCTTTAATGAGAGACTTTTTATTACTGATTCAGTCTCATTACTCATAATTGGTCTGTTCAGTTTTTCTATTTCTTCTTGGTTGAATCATGGTAGATTCTATGTGTCCAGGAATCCTATGCAGAAGAATAAAACTCGTCCCCATATCTCTCACCATATATCAAAATCAACTCAAAATAGATTGAAGACCTAAATGTAAGACCTGAAACTATGAAACTACCTAAAGAAACATTGAAAGAAACTGCATACATGGGTGTAGGCAAAGATCTTTTGGTAAGACCTCAAAAGCAGTGGCAATAAAAGCAAAAACAGACAAATGGGATTATATCAAACTGAAAACTTTCTTCATAGCAAAGGAAACAGTTAACAGAAAGAAGAGACAACCTACAGCATGGGAGAAAATATTTGCAAACTACCTATCTGACAAGAATAATCAGAATATACAAAAAACTCAAACAACTCAACAGCAAAAAAAAAAATGGGCAAATAATCTGAATAGTCATTACTCCAAAGAAGACATACAAATGACCAATAGGCATATGAAAAAAATGCTCAACATCACTAAGTATCAGGGAAATGCAAATCAAAATCACCATGAGATATCATTTCACTCCAGTTAAAATGGCTACTATCAAAAATACAAAAAATAACAAATGCTGGCAAGGATGCAGAGAAAGGGGAACTCTCATACACTGTTAGTGAGAATGTAAATTAATACAGCCATTAAGGAAAACGGTATAAAGTCTCCTCAAAAACTAAAAATAGAATTACCATATGATCCAGCTGCTGCATATATATCCATAGGGAAGGAAATCAGCATATTGAAGAGGTATTTGCACCCACTTACTTATTGCAGCACTAGTCACAATAGTCAAGGTGTGGAATTAAGTCGTGTCCATCAATGAATAAATGGATAAAGAAAATGTACATATACACAATGGAATATTATTTAGCCATGTAAAGAATGAAATCCTGTCATTTGCAGCAAACGGATGAGCAAATCTTTTTTTTTTTTTTTTTTTTTTGGTCCAAATGATGATACTGAATTCTATGTTTTGTTCATTTAAATGACCTTGCCACTCACCACCAATTTGAAGTGCCAGCTTTATCACCTTAATCTTGGTGTAAATTTCTATATATATTAGAGTTTATTTCTTGCCTATCAATCCTACGTCTGTGATTTATTCTTTTGTCACTACTATGGTGCATAAATTATTGAAGTTCTACAAAATGATTTAATATTTGGTAGTGAAAGTTCCCACACAAAATTATTCTTTCTCAAAATGTTCTTGAACATTCTCATTTGTTTATTCTTCCAGATAATTTTAGAAATGATTATGTCAAACCTCAAAAGAAAAGTCTATCAAGATTTAGATTAGAATTATATTAAACACAAATTATTTTGCAGAGAATTACATTCTTAAAATAGTTCATCTATTGGGCATCTTTACTGGTATTAAACCCTAAGTCATTTTACTCCAGTTCAGGACTTTTTTTATGAATCTGCAAGCTTAAACTGAAACTTCCCAGGGAATATTTCACAGACCTGCCTCCAGCTCTAATAAACATGGCTATTGCCATGTATTTTCCATTACAGCAAAGGATAAGGATAAATAATTATAATAATTATATGGTTTTATCTGTATTTTCTTTTATCATCCAGGTTGGCTTCAATGTCCTCTATCTAACATTAAAATGCAGAAACTTCATGCTCTTGGTGACAAATAATCTAATATGTAAATAACATATCAAATAGCTAAAAATCTAAAGTAAAGTCAATAAACATTTCTTAGTTTCAAGAATTTTGAAAGGAACTAGTGGTTCCTTTTAGTTTTTTCCTACATATAAAACTGGGAAATTTTTTGCAATATTTTAAACATCCCATAATCACTGTAGTGTCCTGTCTCATAGCTTTATGTAGTGTACATATAATGACTTTCAAAAAAGAAAAAATGCTAACCAGTTAGTGCAGTTGGTTAGAGTGTGCTGTTAAAACATCAAAGTCAAGGGTTTGGGTCCCCATACTGGCCAGCCACCAAAAGAAAAAAGAAAAAAAACTTTCCCATCAAGCAGTCTGAATCACCTTTGCCTTATCCTGAGTCAGAGAAGTCTAAAAAAATTAGTAGTCTAGAGTGGGATGTATAGTAGACACAAACTCCCTGAGGGACAACTGATATTGCCAAGTCCATAAAAAAAATTTAGTAAGAACTGGAGTCCATAAAAGTTAAGGAATTAATGAGCTGTCTGCTTCCCACATACTTCAAATCCCAAAGCATCTTTGTGGGTATATGCTTTGTGATTTAAGAAACTCATCAAATTATTGCATATAAAATGCCTTCAAGTGTTAGACCACTATTATATATGTCCCCAGCAGAAAATGAACTGTCTAGAAGTAAGGCAGGGCTTTCTAAAGTGTTCCGGTTTAATATGTACATAAAAAGTAGTTGGTCAAGTCAGAATGAATGAGTTGATCAAGTCAGAGTTTAAGTTAAAACAGGCCTCTTTACAATGGGATTTCTCAAGGCCTTTAATATACAGGCGTAAACTGTAAACTTCAGGACAGGAATAGAGTTTGCAGCACTCTCCAAACAGTTGACACAGAATCCCTTTTTAAGCTGGTCACTAGTGATCCAAGGAACCTTTTCAGGAACACTATTAGATTAGAAGCCATGCTCCACATTAGAAAATTTCCTATTTTTTCCACCCAAAATAAAAGCTTTTATTCACAATCATAAATTCACTTATTGATAAACAAATGTCATTACATGTTGGTTGGATTCATATCCGAGCATGAGTTTCAGTCCCCCCACTTACTATGTGTGTACTTTGAAAGTCACTCAATCTCTCTAGGTCTGTTTCCTCACCTATGAAATGAAGGAAATTATAATATCTCATCGAACTTGCACAAAAACTAAGTAAAATAATCATAGAACTTGCACAAAAACTAAGTAAAATAACAGATGTAAAAGTGACTTTTTAAACCGTAAAAAAATTATGTCTGTAAATATTATCATAAATAAAACTCATTTACCTCAATAGAAGAGCAAATAGACATTTACACTGGAAAACTGCACATGATGAAATGTCTTTTTTTTCATAAATTGGTTAATAAAATCCATGAAGAACAATGAGGGTAGATAACATTTTAAAATCCAAAATTTTTTCCATTATATTTCCCCTCTACTCCAGTACTATAATAATCATTATATTAGTTCTATTGTATTATTGTATTTGTTCTATTAGTCATTGTATTAGCTCTATTGTATTAACTGCTAAAACAAAACTTGAAATAATAGTGACTTAACATAGGAGTTTATTTATCTTTTATGTAAGTATCTGAGCATAAGCAATTACAAAATAATACAGTGTCCGAGCCTGAGGTTCCTTCTTTCTGGTTGCTGTGCCAGTACTTGAGAGTCCATCTTGATGTACAAGGACCCAGAAAGAAAAGGAAAGAAAAAAACAATTACATACATCATTCCTGCTCACGCCCTATTGGCAAAATTCAGATGGCCACAACTAGCTGCAAGGGAGGCTAGTAATTATGGTATTTATTCTGGATGGCCAGGTTTCCAGCTGAAATTTGAAAGGTCTATTATAAAAGAGAGAGAGAACAGATGTGAAGGAGCATAGTCATGTTGGGATGCAATCATGTAATCTAATTATAATCAGTATTAGGATCTTAAAGATTCTGTCATTATTTGCACTAAATTTCATTGTTTCAGGGTGTATATTTAAATCCTTAATCCATTTTGAGTTGATTTTGGTATATGGTGAGAGGTATGGGTCTAGTTTCATTCTCCTGCATATGGATATCCAGTTATCCCAGCACCATTTGCTGAAGAGGCAGTCTCTTCCCCAGTGTATAGGTTTGGTGCCTTTGTCGAAGATCAGATGGCAGTGAAGTGTGTGGGTTGATTTCTGGATTCTCTATTTTTGCACTAAATTTCAATTTCAGTAAGAATTTCTCAAATAATTGACCCTGGGGATAAAAAGATTACATGACATGACATTTGTCCTCTTTTTCAAATACCTTGATCCAATTTCTTTAATATCATAAATCAAAGCCCTCCCTGTCATTCATTTTCCAGTCAGTTGTGTTGCTGATAACCCTCTCTGTTGATTCTAAGTTAATTTTGATGGAAAGGCATATGTGACTCAAATCAGTCAACATGACCATCCCAACATATGGTAATAATTGAGCAACTAATGATCAGATAAAGAGGTACTTTCTCAAGAATTCATGCTATCTCTAGTCTTATATTCCTCAACAGTTCTATCTCAATAATAATAAAGCCATCATTTAATAATCAAGTACCATACTGCATTTTGGGTGTTTCATTATCATTAATTCTCATAACCCTTCCATGATGAAAGCATTCAACATACTCATTTAAAAATGAGTATGAAGATTTAAAAAATTAGTTTGCCAGGCTCATCAAGTTTCAATTGTTTGCCTGAGATTAGTAAACAATATAGCCAGATTTGCAACAGGTCTGTCTTATTTCAAAGCCCATGCTTACAGCTCCACCTAAAGTAACAAATCCATCCTGGTTTACCTGAAACTTACCAAGTTTTAGCACTGAATGCTCCACACAGCAGGAACCCCATTCAGAGTCAGCAAACTCAGACAGTTGGTCATGCTAGAAGCTTCACCACATTGGCCAACCTAGCCTATCAGTATCCCACCATCTGAAACTGCTTCACTGTGAAGAAGCAAAAAGCAAATTACTTTATAATGAAATTTGAAGATCTTTGCTCTAGAGCATGAGCTCATACAATTTATGTGATAGTAAATGCATTAGTAAGTTTATTAATGTATTTTTTTAAAACAATTTTATAGATATGTCCTCCAGGGATTAAGTGAACAGAAAAAGTAATTAGTAATTTTTTTTTAAAGTACTTATCAGATTTGTACTCTAATCAGCACTGTTGGATAGACCTTTCTAAAAATGTTCTATACCTGTGCTGTCCAATGTAGCAGCCACTAGCCATATGTGGCTATTAAGCACTTGATATGTTGTTAGTGTGACTGAGAAACTAAATTTCTGATTTTATTTAATTTTAATTAATCTAAACAGCCATATGTGGCTATTAGTAATTATATTGGACGTACAGTTCTAGATAAACAATCTTTATATAAACGCTTAATGCCATGTATCACGTGAGACACTTCTCTTTGGGGAAGTACTGTGTTGGGGCCCAGACAGTGAGATGCCAAAATGAAGGCCTCAGAAGCAACCTCAAAAGTTTTCCTCTGGCCTTTTTCTGTCCTCCTGTCTCTCAGCCTCATCCTCCCCTGGGACAAGCCATAGAAACTACAATTTCTCTCACCTAAGATAAGTCATAGAAACCAGAAACACTGTTATCCAAAGCCAGCCATAAACACTAAAATTATACTAAACTTTCACACATACCCCTTTCTGTCTTGGAGCTGGATCTGGCCATAAAGAAATTCTCTGGGGCCGCCCGTGGCTCACTCAGGAGAGTGTGGTGCTGATAACAGCAAGGCCACAGGTTTGAGTCCTATATAGGGATGGCTGGTTGTCTCACTAGCTGAGCGTGGTGCTGACAACACCAAGCCAAGGGTTGAGATCCCCTTACCAGTCATCTTTTTTAAAAAAAAAAGAAAGAAAGAAATTCTCTGACCCACCTTGTCTGATTGTAGGTCACAAGACCCCCATTCCAGAAGAGGTCCTGCCCTACACCCTGGAGGAAAGAAAACTGCACAGAGAGGCCAAGAAGAATCTGGACAGGCCTTGTTGTGTTTCCCCACTCAGTACATTAGCATTAGATTATATTTTTCTTATTCAATCATGTTTCTACATGGCTGTGCCTCCTTCATAGAACCTAAGCAGAAATATGGACGATTTTCCCTACATCTTTGGGTCTTCATTCTGAAGACTCCCATGTCACGTAAAACTATGATACAACAAATTCATTATGCCTTTTCTTCGTATTAATCTATGTTTGCTGGTGATTTTTCAGACAACCTTCAGCGGATTAAAGGGAATGTTTTCCCGTGGCCCCTACAACAGACAGACATAGGGAACTTGAAATGAGTCCTATTGCCTATAAAAATGGCAATTAAAGCAATAACGGAGAAGACTTGTGTGTGAATGTGTGTGTGCTGTTTGAATGTGGGGTGTTAATACTGACTGCTCAGACAAGTAGGAACAACATCGTCTTTCACACTTCTCAAAATCAGAAAGCCTTTATTTAGTTTCATTTGTTCAGAGAGAATGGTCCGTTACTCTAGAAAATAAAATTGATTCTATAATAAATGAAGAGTAATATAATAAATGGGGCGATTACATCTCGTTAATTCTCAGCAAAGGGAGGAAAAAGAGAGACTTCTGTGGTCCCTTCTTTTCAGAGATCTGAAGCAACTGGAAGGCACCTGTCCTGAGCTCTTTGAACATCTAGAAGAGAATTCATTATAAACTTTAAGAAACCCAGCAGTTCTCTGAAAAAGAAGCTCTCCATTGGGGTATTGGACTATTGAAAAAATAATGAGTGGGGAAAGTAGTTTGTTATTCTTACAAAGTAGTTTGTTATTTTATATATGTCACACTTATTAATGTTCCTCAAAGAAGGCTTTATTACTGCTAGTCAAAAATTATTTGGAAGAAAGAATCGTCATTCACCTTTCAATTCTAAATAAGTCTTCCATTTCCTGTTTTTTGATTGAGACAGGCTGGTTCTTTTAACATTTATTTTATCGCCAACTTAGTACAGGTTTTACATTTCTATCAGCTGTCAGCTCAATTTATTTTATAACTTAAAAAAACTGATATACTCTTCTTAATTACACTGCTTTCTATTTATTAGGTTGTATCAATAGAATTTAAGAGTAGTTCTAAAATGTTACATTTATACGATAGGGAGGCTACAGTGAACTTTTTTATTTAATATTGGATGAAATGAACAGTTTTTTTCAAGATTAGTCAGAAAAGATTATAAAAAACCAGTGGGATAAGATGAAAGTAATTCATACCAGCTTTAGGAGAAAAAGAACTAAAGCATGAAACCTCAACAAACTTTAAGTATCTAAACCAGAATTACTTTACAATTTTTTTAACCAGCAAATAAACAAATGATATTCCAACTCTAAAATTTCTGTGTTCTTAGAAGCCATGGAATGAACCAAGTTACTTTTCAAGGTTACCTCCCACTGCCATTAAAGCTATTTGCACATCCGCCTCTAATCAGATTAAAGTAGATTAAGGATTTATGAGAGCAGGACTTTGGGTGTTATATTCACTACTACACCCTCAGCTCATGGTGAGTAATCAGTATATTCTTGTTATTCTAAGTTTACTCTGTTTCCTCTATGATAACTCCTCTTTCGTGGAGTCAAACAACTTTACCTAGAGTTTCCATCTATAAGTAAAAGATCTTTACAGTGTTTGTGGATAACAGGATACAAAAGACTAAACTACCAAGGTGGAGAAAATATTTTAAATCCCAGCTAGTAATGGCAACTACATGTAGTTTATTAGGCGCAGCACATGTAAGTAAACTAGACCCTTCTTTTAAGTAAACATTACCAAGGAAAAGCTGAGAAAGGGCAGACCACCTTAAGATAGTGATTCCTCCACCTGGGGAGTTAAAAGATTGGGGGGGGGTCTCAGAATATTGGGTATAGAACCATGGACATGAAATACGGAAAGCATATTTGACACAAATTCACATTTTGAAAATGAAATTACAGGCAACAAATTCTTCACTGATGTTGAATAATTTAGAAAAAAGTTGGCGGTGGGTGTGAGTCAATCTACGAAGATGTTTTAGAAACATTTGCACATTTTAATACCTGGCTATGCTGCCATCTGAAAACAGAAGTACCATTTTAAAGAGGAAGCAGGCTGAGGAATGGAAACCACAAATTAACTAATATTTGTTAAAGTGTCAGATGTTTGAATTTTGTCCTGTCAGCTTCACCAAATGTCAGGTAGTCCCCTTTATTCGGCCACATGCACATCAAGACCTGCCCTCTATCTATACACTTTAGGTTCCCAAGAGATATAACACAAGGAATCATCCAGCCAAACGGACACTCTTTTAAAAAAAAATTTTTTTGTTGTTGAATCATAATTGATTATCCATATTTTTAGAGTTCAATGTTGACATATGTTGATCAAATCAATATTACCAGTATGTATATTGTTACAAATTGTACTTATTCTTTATGCCCCTTGTCCAATCTCTCCCTATTCCCCCTCTCCCTCCCACCTCCCACCTCTGATAACCCTAGATTTCTTCTCTCCTTCTGAAAGAGTAATGGTTACTCTGTTGATTTGTTGCCTAGATGATCTGTCCAATGCTGAGAGGTGTGATCAGGTCCCCCAATATTATCATAGAGCAGATGCTTCTTCTGTCACTCTGGAATGGGCTTTGTGGAGAGAGACATCCTCTTCTTTTCTTTGGTCTCTGCTGGTGACTCTCCTTGTATCAATGCACTCCAATGGCTGGCGGACCATCTGCATGGTGGTTGTGACATCTAGCCACTTTTGCGGCAGCCATGGTTACTGTGGTGGCTGTGGTAGGCCACCCACATGGCACTGATGTTTTTGGCATGCTCCTTTGTGTTGGTGGTGTGCCTGGTTGGGGGGGATTCTGGTCCCCAGCTCTATGTCTCAGGACCCTGGTGGGCCCCAAGGCTCTGGTGGTGTGCCTGTTTGTGGGCAGTGGTTCTGGTCCCCACCACCATGCCTTAGGTCCCCTGGAAGCCTCAAGGCGCTGGTGGTGTGCCTGGGCTGGAACTAATTTTTTGTCCTTTCCTTACTTCTAAAATGGAGGAACTTCCTGTGGGAACCAGTTCTTGAGCTCTGTGGTTGAGCTAAATTACTGCTTTGCTGCTGTTTCCCTAGGAAAGTCTTTTTGTGCAGCTCAGGTTTTAATGGTTGACTTTATAAGTACTTCCAGCTCTCAAGAGACCCGGTGCACCTGGGTTGTGTAAAAACTCTGATCTGGGCCTGAGTCTTTTTATCAAACTACACTCCGTGCAATTCTGTATTCCTGACCAGTCTCCTCTGAGTGGTCCTGCCCTTATTGAGGGGTGGATCAGCTATCCTTGCTGTGTCCCAGTGTTCTCCTAGTGGCCAATCTTCCACACCGCCTGTGCTGCTAACACTTCCCATAGGATGGGCCATGCACAGGTCCCTTGTGGTGACTCACCAGCCTCTGAATGGCTTTTTTTCAATTGTTGTGGCTCCTTGCTCCTATGTGGGTCCACGGGAACCCTATTAGTGGTCTTGCTGTCCTGGGGGCCACCAAGGCCCCCTTCTCCCCTGCCATCTCCAAGCAACTCCATCCAAAGGGCACAGCTGTGGCTTCTGCCAGCTCCTGCTCCATGCACTCAGCAGCTCCAGCTTTAAAGTGGCTGCAGCACAAAACGCTCTGAGCAGTTTTTTCTTTCTCTCATCGTGGCTTCTCTCACCGTCATGCACCCCGTAGGTCTCTCCTCCTCTTCCCCTGAGCTCTAGCAGACCCAGCTTGGCTTTTGTTGCATTTTTATAGTTGTAAGTGTGTTGATTTGTGGGAGAGAGTGATGGTGGGGACCTCCTATTCTGCCATCTTGACCAGAAGCCAAAGAGACACTCTTTATTCCTGGCTAAGTCATCTCTTGAGCGGGCTTTTTACTCTAATGAGCCGGATTTCATGACACAAAAACATGGAGAATGTCTCTGACTTTTCTCCCATAAAGCCAGATCCTGTTTTCTTTCCAGTGGGTTCCAACACAGTCCCACTGAGCCCTCCAAAGCAAATTTCGCACACTGTTCCCCCTGCTGAGGATGCTCTGCCCCCACAGGCCACATGCCTGCTACTTTTTCTCTCACTTCATTCAGGCCTCTGCTCACCAGAGATGCCTTCCTAACCACCTTGCCTCATCACTCTCTGAATCCTGTCACCCATCAGCTATCACCTCAGTAGATTGGCCCCACTGTATTCTTCTTCATAGCATTTATTACCATCTGACATTCCAGTATATTGTGTTATGATATGTGTGTTTGTGCGTGTGTGTGTGTTTGGTTTACTAACTAGTATGTAAATCCATGAAGGTAGAGACTTTATATCCCCAACAGTTCGAGGCATAGAGAAGGAAGAGAATCTGAGACTCTCCTTCAAAATATTGGTTTTCCTGCAATAACTATTATTTTTAATTACGTATTCACATTTACATGTTTGCACATGGACATTTAAATTGTACAGTAAGTCTCAGGTACTCTCCCCCCGCCCCCCCCCCCCCCCACACACACAGCTGGCGGGTACTCAAGCACACTCTGAGAATCTCTAGCATCAAAACTCCCACTTTAGAGAACTTTCATGAGTAGGATTTAACTTGAGAGTGGGGGTGAGGAAATGAACACCACTATTCTTCCATTCTTTCCTTAAAATGCTGACTGCCCATGGCCCAGGCCTTTACCTGCAATCAATTGGAATTGGGATTATTCTGGGATTCTTCTGGTAAAATTCACATTTTCTTTCCTTTTATTTGTATGGGATTGTATATTCCTCATCTGTTTTATATCTTCCAGAAATTCCTTATTCTTGTTGCCGATTGACACTCTACTTTTCTACTCTTTTAAAAATGTGATGGATCTGGATCCAATCAATCAGAACCATGCTTTTTTCTCTTAATTTCCATAACAACCTAAGGAAATCACCTAATGCATTGTGGCCACTTTAAAAAGAAAGAAACTAAGGGTCGGAATGTTTAAGGAACTAGCTCTCCACCACATAGTCAGTAAATGTCAGAGACAATATTTACAGTCAGACCCAGAGAGCTCTTGACCACTCTGCCAACGATTCAGAGCAGAGTTAGAAAAGCTTCCCTGTGTGTTTTATGTAGCTTTTTAAAGATCAACTGTACAATAGTACAGAACATTAGTGGTAAACTTAAAGTGACCTACAGCCCACAAAGTTCAGGCAGCTGTCCTTTGTTTATAAATCTGGGGAAAATGAACATCCCAAGTTTCCACCAGGATATAAACTCACTTGCCTAAGACAAAAAAAAAAGTGTAGGTTTTCCCCAAAACTTGAACTAAAACTGGATAGATTGTATTTACACTTTGAAAAAACATCACAAATTTATTTCCAGTGGTTCTTCAATATCCATGAATTTGCTTATTTGTTTAAATGGAAGTTATGAAATAGTCACTTATGCCATGGCTGCTATTAAAGCCAAAAATGTATAGAAAATTAACAGTCAGCCTTCTCATGAAAAATTTCAAGTGTATTTTTTATGAGTGGACTTTGGAATAAATATGTACAAAAAAATGTAAAAGGTAAACCTCCAATGTTTCTTATAGGGACATATTTTGTGCTCTTCTACTGAACATAATTTTGTATTCTCTATACACCCACTTCTCTTTTTCAAATGGAAATAGTTTTATTGTTTCTTCATATAATATTATATATTTATATTTGTTTGCTTATATTGCACATTATAATGATTGTATAATGTTGTTAATATGGAAATGGTACAATTAGCTGTAAACATAGTACCCAAAGATATCCACTTTAACATTTATTGAATATTCTTCCAAATGTTTTTCAATACATGGATAGATAATAGACAGATAGATAGGTGAATTCTTAGGCAAAAATAGCTACATTTCTTAAAAACAACACAGAATAACAATATATATACAGTTTTTGCAAGCTTTTTTTCAGCTATGACACATTTTTCCATGGCATAGATAATAGCTTACATTATAATGGCTGTACGCTATTCTATTTTATAGTTGAATAATACAATTTGGTTAAACTATGGCCCCCCAATAATCACTTAAAGTAGTTCTAATTTTTCATAATTTTAAACACTGCAGTTAACCTTACACATGTTCATCATTTGGTTGTCTGGTATCTTCATAGAATAAATGCCTGGCTTGAAGAGGATGCTCTGTTTCAGTCAACTTGAATATAGAAAAGTTATTCCAATTTAGACTAACAGAAAGAAGATATGGAAGGTCCTATTTCCAAAAGAAATAAATTTTTTTTATCCTTTCCTATCTAATGTTATTTCTTTTAAATGAATCTTCTTGTTTTATTTATGTATTTCTTATTGAGCTTGAGTATCTTTTAAAATGTTCATTGAATCTGTATATTTTTGTAGAAAACTCCTTTACTGACCTATACCTATTTTATAGTTCTTTGTTAGCACTTTCCTTGTTGAATACTAAGATTTTATTTAATTAAGATTATGAGCCATCCATCTGTTATATATTTAGCAAAATTTTTTCTCTTCAGTCATCCATCTTTCAATGTTATTTATGAAGTTTTTATGTGACAGACAGTTTTAATTGTTAGCTAGGATATTTAGTCAATATTTTCCTTTATGATAACTGCTTTTAGTGTCATACTCAGAAAAATAGTCTCCTATGTATTTTTCTTCTAACTCTTTTAGGGTATCACTATTAATATTTAACTCTTTACTCTGTATGAAATTTCTTTGAGCATAAATTATAAGGAAGGGGTCAAAGTTTAATTTGATTTTGTTTTGTTTCGAATTGCAAGCCATTTCATTCATTCATTTGACAAATATTTATGGAGCATCTACTATGTGCCAATCAAAGTGAAATATAATCATGAACTAGACAGGCATAGTCCTGACCTTTGAGGTACTTATAATTTACCAAAATAGAGAGAGAAACAAGAAAACAAACATATAGATAAGTACAAAATTGTGATAAGTGCTACCAAGCAAGAGAATAGATATCCTGATGAAGAAAACAGGGCAGGGATGAACTGAGATAAGATGGATAAGAATGGCCTTTCAGAGAAAGTGGAAAACTCAAGGACAAGAGCGAGCCAGCCATGCAAAGAGCAGGGAGGAGAATCTGGGTTGTGAAAACAGAATAAGTAATGGATTCAAGGCAGGAAAAGTCCTCTAGGTATTCAAGGAACTGAAAGAAGCCATTTGTACTTTTTTATGAAATGTCTGATGAGCTTTTGCTCATTTTTCTACTAGGTTTTCTTTTACTTATTATCAATCAGGGTAATACAAATTAAACCCACAATTAGATTATATTATACTCTCAACAGATAAGCAAAAATTTCTAACTTGAACATGTTTTGCTCAGAACGTAGAGCAAGCGGAACTCTCCTACACTGCTTGCTGGCAAATAAATTGGTACCACTACTTTAGAAAACAGTTTGAAATTGTCCCATAAAGCTGAAGATACACATAACTACAACTCAGCAGTTCCACTACTGATTATATACTCTTGAGGAACTCATGCACAAAATAATTGTGTAAAAATGTTTATAACAGCATCATCACTGTATCAAAAGAATGACAATTCAGAAATCATCAACAGTAAAATGGATAAATAAACTGTGGTATATTCTACAATGAAATAGTATACAGCAATGAAAACAAACCGACTACAACTATGCAAAAGAACATGGAAGATCTCAAAAACAAAATGTTCATATTAAGAATCTAGGCACAAAATGCAAACATCATCATTTTATTTATCTGACCACCAAAAACAGGCAAGTTTAGCAATATTGTTTAGGGGTGCACACATAGGTGGTAAAATTATTAAAAGCTGCTAGAAATGATGTTCATGAAAGTCAGAGTAGTGATTAATTCCATCGGGGAGGAAAGGTGATATGATCAGCTTCTAGGATGCTGACAAAGTTTTTTCTTGTACTGGGACTTGGGAGCAAGAGGAACAAACTTGTACTAACACAAAGCTCATGCTGTCTGCTTGCAGTGAGTAATAAAGTCCTTTGTCTCTGATTCAGTCTCCATAAAATAGAGGCAGTCCAACTTGTTAGATTGAAAATGGCATAAAATTTCAAACCCTTCACAGTTTTTGACACAAAGTTGATCAGTTAATAAGGAGTGGAATTTGGATTGAACCTAGACTTGTCTAACCCAAAATCTGTGCACTTAACTGGTACATGACTCTATTCTAAGATGACAGTAAGAAGGTAACTTTAATGTAAGTAAATTGACCAGTAGATAAATGTGAGTAGTAAGCTAGTCCTGGAAAATAATGAAGCCATTTAAAACTTTTTCTTCTCTTTGAGATGCCAGTGTGTGCTCTTACATGCAGTTCCATGACGCCACTGACTCCCTGCTTCATTCAGCAGAGATTTCCAGTAAATAATACCTTGGCTGTGCAATGAACCCCAAAATTTACTTTCTCTGTCACCTATGGAGGAATTTAAGTAATCCTTTGCTAGAGTGTCCTTGCACTGCTGCTTTCTTGTTGAGTTGCTTTCTGGATAAGCCTTGTCTCCCTTTTAGACTCTAATATCTTTAAGGGTCCTATGGTTTGAAGGGGTTCCTCAAAGTTCATATGTTGTAACCTTCATCCCCAATGCAACAGTGTTGAGAGACAGGACCTTTAGGAGGTGGTTAGGTCATGAGGGCTCTGCCTTCCTGTATGGATTAATATTGTTATCACAGGAGTAAGTTAGTAATCATGGGAGTAAGTTACTGATAAAAGAGTGAGATCAGTCCCCTTTCCTCTTTCTCTTGCTGTCTCTCTCACCATGTGGTGCCGTCTGCCATGTTATGACACAGCAAGATGACCCTCACCAGATGGGGCCCCTCAAACTTCCCAACCTCTGGAACCATGAGCTAAATACATTTTTATATATTTATATATTTAGTTTAAACCAAAAATACATTTTTGTTATTATAAATCACCCAGTCTCAGGTATTCTATTACAGCAGCACAAAACAGACTAAGACAAAGGGGAAATCTTTTCTGTTTTACATTTTCCTTTATGTCTAAACAGTGTCCCATATAGAATGGCTTGTAGGTTACTTGTGAACTGATAAGCTTCCAACAGAGACAATTTGAACATGCTCTTTAGTTGTCTGTGAACCCTCTGCCTTCTGTTATTTACACTTGAGCATCTGAAAATAATTGGAAAAAACCATACACCTGAGTAAACTGCTTTCATTTCCCATAAGTCGTCTCAAATCTCATACGGCCTCTCAAATTTACCCAGCACTCCACTATATCTCTCAGGTAAGTTTGCTGTTTTACTCTCCTCACACCACTTAGCTTTCCTCTCTTCTCCCTATTCTCAGCTAATAAGTTTGTGTCTAGCCTACATCATTACAAAAACAAAGGCCATAAGATGGGACCTTTATCTTGCAATCAATAATTCTGCAAACTTAACCTGTACCTGAGCTCATCTTCTCCATTTCTCTACTACATCTAACAAGGGATAGTCCTCATATTTTGTAGAGCCCATCACCTATATCCTTTTAAGATTCTTAAACCATGGATCACTCTCCTCTGTCTCATGCATTATCCGTCTCTCCCTCTCTCTGATGGATCATTCCCATCAGCACGCATACATGCTTTAGAATATTTAATATTTATTAATTTTTCTGATGGGTTTTTGGAAAGAAAATATCTTTCTTATTCATTTTTAGAAACTTTATATTTCATGGATCTTCGCCTTTTCTCAGAAACGTTACAAATATGTTTTCTGCCTTTAACTCTGTTTATTAAATCTTCTGACAATTTTTTTTTAATTTTAGACAACCAGAAATTTAGGTTATTCCCTTTATTATTTCAAGGACTTGTGTATTGTTTACTAGGATCTTTTACCAATCCAAAATTTGCTAAATATTTTTCTATTTTCTTCCAGTACTTTCTTTAGTTTTGTTATGTACAAACTGTCTAGAATTCATTTTGCATATGGTATGTTAGCAGTCTGTCTTTGCATTTTCTTTTCAGATGTATCACTAATGTTTTAATGCCATTTGCTGACTAGCTCAGCACTATATGCCAATTTTGGCATATATACTTAATCTCCATATACATACATGTGTTTCTGTACAATCTTATTTTTTCTCTCCGTTTGTCTATTGTCTATCCATACTTAAACAAATTTCTATCTTATAGAGCACTTCATTCTCACTCTTTTTCACTTTTCAGAATTGTCTTGACAATCCTCAGACATTTACTCTTGCAGATGACCTTTAGCATTAGCTTTTAAATTTCATTTTAAAGTCCCATCAAGTTTTTTTGTGTAGTGGTTGCACTGAATGTCATTTTGAGAAGACTTGACATTTACAGTGGTGAATCCTTCTATCCAGAAACATAAATTCATGATTGCTCCACATTCAGATATACCTTTATATCCTTTCATAGCACATAGGAAAGACATGTAGGGAGGATATTTTATAGTGCTTTCACTTCTATTGCCATTATTCATTAACTTAGATTACTTAAATTTAGTTCAGTTAGCTGCAGTATAATTTCAGAAGTGACACGGAAAATTGCTAAGAAATCCATCCTTTGAAAGAGCATTTCCTAAGCAGAGAACAGAAGTAGGAGAAGTGATGCTTTCATCCAGTTGTCTCCCCTCCTGGCACCTAAACTTGGCCCCACGTTGTAGAGTCAGGGATCACCCGGGCTCTCTTCCTTTGCAGTTTGCTGGTGCCATTAGTTCCCAGGTTTCCTTCAAACTGCTTCCCATTTTTAAAGGCAGCAACATTAAATTGTTCATTCCAAACTCGTTAGTCTGGGCCAATAATCTAGCATTTGAAAAAGTGTGACTCATCTTAATTAAAACCTATTAAATCCCTGCCTTAGCCAATACGGTTTTGATTTAGTGGAACACAAGTTTCACGAGCAAGTAGTGAGGGAAAACATGGGTAGTTCAGGTGACTAGCAAAGAATAGGAAGCTCTAATAATCAGTTTGATATATTATTTGCACATGGTTCACTGTGGCTCTACTCTATGCCACTATTTTTCAGTCACTTGAGAATGAGAAGCAAAGTATCAAGCTCTATGCATGGTGGTAAGATTTCCAATGCTAGCAGACTGTGAGTGTTAACAATGACAATGGTAAGAGTTATGATTTATTGAACACTTTTTCCATATCAGATGCTCTTCTAAGAATTTTTAAATCATTAACTTACTGCAATCACATGGATAGGTTTTTCTATCCCCATTTTTACAAACAAGGACCTCGAAACTCAGCGTTTAAGTAGACTGCTCTAGAAAATGGCAGAGCTAGAAGACAAACTCAGGTGTGTTAGGATCCACAGCCTCAAGCTGTTTCTGGGCTACCCCATGGCCTGCCCATTACCATTGAGTGGTTTACCTACTGCATCAGTAACCTAGGGCTGCTGAAACAAATTACTCCAAACTGTATGGCTTAACACAACTGAAATGTACTAAGTTTCAGTTAATACATTTGTTAACTGTATTAATAAATGTCATACAGTTCTGCAGGCCAGAAGATCAAGATCAATATCACTGGGTCGAAATCAAGGTGTCCACAGTGCCACACTCCCTCCAGAGGCTCTTGAGGAGAATCTCTAACTTGCCTTCCACCTTCAGGTGGCTCCTTCAATTCCCTGATATGTGGCCACATCACCTTCTCCTCTGTTTATGTGTGTGTGTTTCAAATTTCCCTTTTCCTCTCTTTCATAAGGGTACATGTGATTATCCACCTGGATAATCCAAGATAATCTCCTCATCTCATCTCAACACATTTAACTAAATCACATCTACAAAGACCTTTTTTCCAAAATAGGTCACATTTACAGGTTCCAGAAATTAGGACCTGATATATTTGGGTGCCATTATTAAACCTACTACACCTACTCATGTTCCAACCCAACCAAAAGCGAGACAAGAATAATGGTAAAGGCTGATTTTTTTCTTTAAGACCCTTCCATTATAGGTATTAGGAGAGAGGGACTCCAGTCAACCAAAATAATAAGACAAGAGAATTATACAGATACCAAAGACTCCCAGAGGTCAGACACGGGTCTTTTGCATTAATGCCAGAAAGTCCCAGCATTTAGGTTAGTACCTTATATATAGGAGGTACTGAAGAGATATTTATTTAAATATTTAAAATTTCTGTATGGAAATTATTAAGTATAACTGACTAATTATGTAACTTAGTGATGGAAAACTTTAATTTTTTTAAAGAGGAAAATAATACAAAGAGGTTTAAAAGGTAATAAAGAAGGATTAGGAATTTAATGACCTGTTAAATTATAAGTATTTTTAAGGTATCCTCAGCAAAAAAGTAATGTGATTTTTTTTAATTTAGTCCAATAAATTATTTTAAAGAGCATATCCTTGGGATCCCTTACTTAAAAAATTATTTTAAAGAAATTTTTGAAGAATAAATGCAATGGAATTTTTCTTCTACAGTTTAGACTCAATAAGTAGAGAGTTCTTTATATGTCTAAATTAAAACAGTATCTTCAAAAGCTTGATTGATTTAAAAAAATATTTAAAATTGACAGATATATTAGCATAGACATGTGCAAATAAAATGCAAAGCCAAATAAAAGGGAAAATATCTGGCAAGTATCTATGTTACCAGAGTTGTTAACACTGAAAGAATATTTATTTTCCTTGATTTGTCTTTACTGATCACTATAACAAATTTGAAACCACATTAATTATGTTAATAAAAGAATCCATCTTGGGAGATGAGGCTTTGTACTAGTTAAGGTGAAGAAATAGCAACACTATTTTTCCCTAAGTAAGCAATAAATATAGACCGTGATTTACTTTTTTAACTGTAAATAATTAAATAATCTCTGTTAGTCTGGAAGCAAGATAATATAGCTGCTGCAACACAACTGATTAACTAAGCTAAGTAATGTGAAATTTTATAAATCAGGTCTTGCAATAATATGTTGCTTTGAAGACTTCAGCTCTTTGTACCTTATCAGTATAAATTAAATAGGAAAAGGACCCTTACTCTAGATGACTCTGATGAAGCTTCACAGAAATATTTAAGTAGAGTTTGGGGAGAAAATGGGGATGGGGTGTGGTAGGTGGGGAGGCAGGGATGAAAGCCCTGGGGAAAAAAGTAGCAATCAACAAGGAAGCCTGATTGGAACTTTTCTCCAGCACATATCTATAGGTATATGCATAACTGTCCATGTACAAAGTAGTAAAGGTAGGAAATCTGGGAGATTAGAATGTGATAGAGTTTGGAAGTTATTGTACCCCCAAAACTCATGTGGAAATCTGATCCCCAAGGTGACAGTGTTGGAAGCTGTTTGAGTCATGGAGGTGGGTCCCTCATGAGTGGATTAATGCTCTCCCTGGGGGGTGGGGTTGGACAGTGTGAGTTCCTGCTTTATTTGTTCCGCAAGAGCTGGTTGTTTATAGGAGCCGGGCGAGTCCCTCTCTCCTCTCTCGCTCTCAAACCTTTTTCTTTATAAATTATCCATTTTCAGGTATCCTGTTATAGGAACACAAAAATGGACTAATACAGAATGATTCCAAACAGATTGAGATAATAAGAGTACCCACCACATGAGGTTGTTGTGAATGTTAAATTTGATTATACACCCCCCAAAAAATTAAGCTCAGTGTCTCAACAAAAGCAAGTGGCAATAAACATTAACTGTTGTGATAAAAATGTTTTGACTCCTCACTCAGGATATTTAAACCAGGAACTTCATATCCTGGAAAGAGCTCTGATGTACCAGAAAGCTGTGGATGCAAGTTCTTGCTGGTTAGCTTCCAGTTATGGGAAAGGCTTTCACTTTCTCAGGGTTTAAATGGGAGTTGCGATAATTTACCTGACAGTGAAATAAACTGGATTATTTGATAAGTCCCTTCCAGCTGTGATAACCCTAAATAGATGCCACCAGGCAAAACATAAATCATCACCATAACAGTTAAAACAAACAAATTAGCAGACTACACTTTGACTTCGAAGAAAATGGAATTAAGGATATTAAGAAAATGGTTACAGAACAAAGTAACAGATCACTTTTACTTAGACTCATTTAGAAAGGTTAAGAGCAAGAGATAATCCTTAATCATAGGTACTTTTGAGAGAAGGCATACCTAATTGGGACTAATGATGTAAACTGAAAACAGAGATTCACACTTTCAGTCAAGGCAGTTTATGTAGCCCAATAAAAAGATGTGTTTGAGCAAATTATCAGAAAAGATAAAACCGCCAAAAGAATGTATGACTAAGTATTTATCAATTCACAGACTTCTCTCCAAAGAAATATTGGTCTGTGCAGAAGGTGATGGTTTTGTCCTTATTTCTTTTTTTTTTAACCACATGTATTTGTCATTTATTTGTGGTAAGAACACTTAAAATCTACTCTTTTTTTTTTTTTTTTTTTAGCAATTTTCAAGTATACAATACATTATAATTAACTAGAGTCACCATGTTGTGCAATAGACCTCTTAAATTTATTCCTCCTGTCTAATTGAAATTTTCTGTCCTTTGACCAACCTCTCCCCAATCCCCCCACCTCCAGTACCTGGTAACCACCATTCTACTCTCTACTTCTATGAGTTGAACATTTTTAGACTCCACATATAAGTGAGATCATGTGGGTTGTCTTTCTATGCCTGACCTAATGCCCTCCAGGTAAATCCATGTTGTTGTAAATGACGGTATTTTCTTCTTTTTTAAGGCCGAATAGTATTCCACTGAGTGTATATACCACATTTTCTTTATCAGTTTGTCCACTGATGGACACTAAGGTTGATTCCATATCCTCGCTGTTGTGAATAGCTGCAATTAACATGGAAGTGCAGATATCTCTTCGACATACTGATTTCATTTCCTTTAGATATGTATACCCAGTAATGGGATTGCTGATCAATATGGTAGTTCCATTTTTAGTTTTTCAGGAGTCTCCATAGTGTTTTCCATATGACTGTACTAATTTATATTCCCACCAACAGTGTGCAAGTGTTCCCTTTTCTGCACATCCTCACCAGCACTTGTTATCTTTCATCTTGATAGTAGCCATTCTAACAGGTTTGGTTATCTCATTGTGGTTTTAATTTGCATTTTTCTGATGATTAGTGAAGTTGAGCATTTTTTAATATACCTGTTGGCCACTTGTATATCTTCTTTTAAGAAATGTCTATTCAGGTCCTTTTCCATATTTTAACTATAAAACTACTAGAAGAAATAATAGGAAATCTCCTTGAGATAAATCAGAGCACTGATTTTTTTTTATTTATTTAACACTAAAGCACAGGCAATAAAAACAAAAATAGAAAACTAGGATTATGTCAAACGAAAAAGCTTCTGCACAGCAGGAGAAAAGACAATCTATGAAATATTTGTAAACCATACATCTGATAATGGACTAATATCCAATATATATAAGGAACTCAAACAATTCAAGAGCAATAAAACAAATAACCAGATTTTAAAATGAGCCCTGTCCTCATTTCTAAAGAACCAAACCAGTACATCTCAAACTTGAGAATTCTTTAACCATGAAAATATATCCATTGACCCCATTAAAACTTATTCCCGCATTAAAACTTAAACATTACTTAAGATGATCCCCTGATCAACGCAAAACCAAACAGAAATACTAAAATTGCCACAATTGGTGATAAGGTAGATGTGCAAATAACCTCAAATGTACTAGTATTGTTTTTTTTAATTGTCATTGACAAAAAATACAAAAATTTTTAAATTCTTATAGAGTATATATCTGTGGACCACAGGAGTCTGGGATTTTAGTTTGAGGAATACCATAGTAGGCTACACTGGCAAAGAGTTAATCTTGAAATATTTTATTACATCCAAATGTGACCCTCTTGCAGCCTAACCAAAGCCAAAATGTGAACAGAATACTTTAAATAGATTTTGTGGGAATGGCTATGACTGCCAACAATATTTGGGATGGTGATATTTAGTACAAAATGCTGATTTACCATGGAGACATGAAATCATCCACTACACCAGTTTGTTAATCTTTGGCATTTGTAAAAACATTTCACAAAGTTATTAATATGCAGAATTGGGCTCTGCTCATTCCAGCCCAAAACAAATATGAAAACTATTGGCACATATAAATTTGAAGTCCACTAAAAAATAGCACTTCATGGAGCAAGACTTTTAAAGCAAATTTCCCAAGAGTAGCATAATGCTGAATAGAACTGAAATCCAAGTAGATTTCTTCATTTGGGAATAAGCTTAGCCAAACTGGGTTGTATTCATCCCTAAATCTTGACCTGCATCCTCTTTTTCTTGTCGAATTGAATTTTTATATATTAGAGAAGAAGAAATCCAAAGTAAAATGATATATGAAATTGGGTACTTATTTAATAATGGAGTTGCAAATAAATGTGGCAAGGATAAAACCATTAACTTGTCCTTCAGAGCTATTTGGTTAGTATCTATTAAAAACATGTGTATATTAGAATTTGTTAATGTATTAAACTGCACATGGTTGGATTAACTATGAAATTCCCACACAAGAGATTGAAGGAGGAATGGAAGGAATTGTGTCAAGACATCTGAAGATAGACCCAAACCTGGTCTTATTCTTTTCTCTTGCTATTGGATCAGAAATTTTAGAAAGAGACTGAAAATTATGACATGCTCACTTTGAATGAAATCATTTCCACTAAATAGTGTATCTCTCTTTTCTTCCTTTGATTTGGGGGGAGAGATAGAAATGAATTATGTTACACTGACTTTGAAAATACTGAAAAAGACACCTAAGTGCTTAACTAAAATTATTTGCTTTTCTTCCTGATTTCTGATCTAAAGTACACCAGAAAGAGGATCAGCATATTTTACTGGAAGAAACGTTATAATGTCCCTATAAGACTCTCAGTTTCCCCTTTTCCCTCTGTCACTTACTAGTTGTGAAAAATTAAGCTAGCAGTTTAACTACTCTAGGCTTCAACTCCTCCAGAAACAAAATGGGAATGGTCTAGAAGCATAGGACTAGAATGAATGAGATTTCCAGAATCCTTTCAATGTATAAGATTTTTAGTTCATGGACTTCTCTAATGATATTGAAGTTGCTCTAACCCATATAAACACCCTTAAGAAATTAAACCATTCCGCATCAAAATTATCATTATAAAATTTAACATAGTTTGTTTCAGAGAAGTTCATTTAGAATGCTCAATATAAACAAAGAATAGTCTAGATCCATTAGCCTCAGGCTTTAACTGGAAGATTTCAGAGTGATACGAACATATGTTAGAGTACAGATGTAGTGTTATTGGTTGTTTAGTTGCTCATTCTCACTTCAAAAAAATGCTTAATTCTAAGGATTTGGTTTTAGTGTTTTTGTTTGTTTTTAACCCAACGTCAGTGTAGGATAAAATGACTCTGAACATATGCTACAATTCTTAAAACACATTTGAATAGAACATAAATGTATTAATGGTCAAGTAACTTTTACTTCAAACTGTTGTTAACAATTTTGGTTCTTAACTGGCAGAAAACGTTAGTTTTAAATGTTACTTTTAAATGAATGTTACTTTTAAAATATACGTTTTACAAAATTCCAAACTAATAAAAAAGAAACAATGAAATGACAAAAAGTAATAAATCTAAAAGAAGATAAGGAGACAAGTAGAAACTAGAATAAAATGTCACATAAAGGAAAACACAAAATTACATGGTAGAGTTAAACCCAAACATGTCAGTAATCACAAAAATTTGCATTAAGAAGTTCATTCTTTGGGTCTACTCCACTTTGTAACAGGCCTTTGAGGTACAATACAATTTCTAAATCTCATTTCACCTTTTTTTCTCCTTTTCATTCTTCATATTTATTAAACTTTGTTATTTACTCTTCTATTTTTTGAACTTTTCATTCCATAGATATTTGAAAATGACTCCTAATCCAAATGATGTTTCTTTATTGGATTTCATATCTCATATTAATTTTATCAGCAATATTTTGATGAGCTTCTTACAGCTTTGCTCTGTATCCTTTTTCTTAATCTCTTAAAATTCCATTTTCCTCAAAAGTAAAATGTAATCTACTAACTCGAGGAATATAGAATTGCAGCTTTTCTACACAATGGTTTTGCTGAAACAAAATCTTTGGAGTGTCAATTCTATGTCAATAATAGGGTGCTTAGAACTGGGTTTGTGTTTTAAACTTGGAAGTTAAAGCCTCCTTCATTCTGGTCTTGTCTCTTCCATCTGTTTCATGATAATGATACTTTGCTTTTTTCTCCTTCATCTTCATGTTCCTTTATAAAATTAATAGTATGCCCTTTGATATACTCACTTTTTTTACTGAGAGCCTCTTTATTCTTAGTTTCTTTATATTCTCTGTCATATCTTTGAAAATAGCTTTCCATTATATAGAAAAGAGAATAATATCAATTATCTTTTTTTTATTTTCAAAAACAGTTGCAATTGTTTTAACAGTTACACATGGTTTTTAAAAATCGAATACTACCAAAAGATACATCCAAAAAAAGTGCTTCTCTTCCTAACGACATGCTTTCTCCAATTACTGCCTATAGGGGTAAGCATTTTCAACTCTCGTGCTCTTTATTTTCTCTGTATTCTTAAATACATGGATGCTGCTGCTGCTTGATTTATTGATTTTTGTCATTATTTATTGACTCCTTGGCATGATCTCCTTCACCTCATTACCCTCCCACCATCATCCCAACTGGGTCATAACTGGTGCTTGCATTGTCACCAGCCATAAGTGTTGGTGGTACAAGTAGAGTGCTTTTCCCTACTTACAGAATTTCAATTCTAATTCTTTTCCCAATGCCCAAACATATCAAACAACATAACAATTTTTTTTTTCTTTTTTCTTTTTGTCCACCCTGCTGGAAACTTATTTTGGTCAGGACTTTTCTTCCTGAACCTCAGCATAGCTGTCATTCTGAGATTTTCTTTCTATTTTCCTGCACTGAATTGTCTGATTTCTTCATACCATTTTTTCCTATAGATTTTTTATTCTCTCATTTTGCTAAAGCATGTAATCTGGTAACTCTCTGAGAGTAGGGTACATATGAGTTAAATTTCCAGAGTTTTTACATGTATAGTTTTTCTTTTTTATTTTCCGTTATTACACTTGACTAATAGTTTCCCTGAGTACAGAATTCAAGTTTGGAAAGCATCTCAGAATTTTAAAGACTAAACCCTACTATTTTCTAATTTCCAGTATTGATATTAAGAAATCTAAAGTCATTCTAGTTTATTTGTACATGATTGTGGGTTTTTCTCTTTCTGAAACCTTTTAAAATCTTCACACTAGCTTTGTTTCTCTGAAATTTACATAATGTGAAATTGGTATAGACGATTTAAATTTTTATTTTATTTACTTATTTATTTATTTTGGTGGCTGGCCTGTTCGGGGATCTGAACCCTTGACCTTGGTATTGTAACACCGCACTTTAACCAACTGAGCTAATCAGCCAGCCCAGACCTTTTAAAAGTTTATTCTTTTTTTTTTTTTTTTTTTTTTTTTTTTTAATTTTATTTTGTCGATATACATTGTAGCTGATTAATGCTCCCCATCACCAAAACCTCCCTCCCTTCTCCCTCCCCCCCTCCCCCCAACAATGTCCTTTCTGTTTGTTTGTTGTATCAACTTCAAATAATTGTGGTTGTTATATCTTCTTCCTCCCCGCCCCCCGGTTTGTGTGTGTATGTGTGTATGTGTGTGTGTGAATTTATATATTAATTTTTAGCTCCCTCCAATAAGTGAGAACATGTGGTATTTCTCTTTCTGTGCCTGACTTGTTTCACTTAATATAATTCTCTCAAGGTCCATCCATGTTGTTGCAAATGGCAGTATTTCATTCGTTTTTATAGCTGAGTAGTATTCCATTGTGTAGATGTACCACATTTTCCGTATCCACTCATCTGATGATGGGCATTTGGGCTGGTTCCAACTCTTGGCTATTGTAAAGAGTGCTGCGATGAACATTGGGGAACAGGTATACCTTCGACTTGATGATTTCCATTCCTCTGGGTATATTCCCAACAGTGGGATGGCTGGGTCGTATGGTAGATCTATTTGCAATTGTTTAAGGAACCTCCATACCATTTTCCATAGAGGCTGCACCATTTTGCAGTCCCACCAACAATGTATGAGAGTTCCTTTTTCTCCGCAGCCTCGCCAGCATTTATCGTTCATAGTCTTTTGGATTTTAGCCATCCTAACTGGGGTTAGATGGTATCTCAATGTGGTTTTGATTTGCATTTCCCGGATGCTGAGTGATGTTGAGCATTTTTTCATATGTCTGTTGGCCATTTGTATATCTTCCTTAGAGAAATGCCTACTTAGCTCTTTTGCCCATTTTTTAATTGGGTTGCTTGTTTTCTTCTTGTAAAGTTGTTTGAGTTCCTTATATATTCTGGATATTAATCCTTTGTCAGATGTATATTTTGCAAATATTTTCTCCCACTCTGTTGGTTGTCTTTTAACTCTTTTAATTGTTTCTTTTGCTGTGCAGAAGCTTTTTAGTTTGATATAATCCCATTTGTTTATTCTCATGGGCATTTGGTATGCCCTATTAATCTTGACTTGGTTGCCCTTGAGTTTTTGGAAATTGTCTTTTGTTATGTATTGTTTTCTACCCTACATTTTCTCTTTTTTTGCTTCCTGTAAATACTAGTGGTCAGCTATTGGACCTCCAAAGTAAACCCTCTAATTTTCCTATCTTTTTTCTTATGTTTCAAGTTATTTAGCATTTTGTCCAGCTTTCTGGGAGATTTCCTCAACTTTCTCTATCATTTTATTTAATTTTATATTTTGTTGCTCATTCTTATTTTATTTTTCAAGAGTGTCTTGTTCTTTGGTAGATTCTTTTTCAGTGTATCCTGTTTTTATTTTATGTTTCCAGCATTTTTGTCATCTCTCTGCAGACATTATTTATAGATTTATTCAGAGTTTTTCTCAGTACTCTAAAGATTACATTTTTCCAGTAGTTTACCTGTTTGTTTTAAGCTACCTTTCTATGGAAATCATTCCCTGAATGTCTCGTGATACTTAATTAAATGTTTATATTTAAGAGTACAACATTTAAACAGCATTTTGAAAGCTTTTCAATCATGGTAGATGAACCCATGAGCTTTAGTACAGGTTGAATGAAAAGTCAGCCAGTATTTTAATTGAGGTACCCTAAATATCCAGGAGTCTTTTCTCAAGAAAATAATATTCCAATGTCCCGTCTGGGAATAGTTGGCAGGGGATAGCATATACCTTGCTATGAAATTCAGAAATGAAAGTGCTAGATAAGAACTGAAGGTTTCCCACTTAGAATTTGGTATTCTCAAGTCTAGATTATAACATCTACTACAATTTATGGTAAGTAAAGAGAACTGGGGGACCAGATGTTTTATATAAAGGTTTTCTTATTTTATTTATCTAATTATTTATTTATTTATTTTAGCAGCTGACTGGTACAGGGATCTGAACCCTTGACGTAGGTGTTACAACACTGTGCTACAGCCAACTGAGCAAACTGGCCAGCCCTATACAGGTTTTCAATAGAACAGACATATCTGTAAAACCAGTAACATAAAAGAAAAAGAGAGAGAAAGGAAAACTTCATAAATCCAACTTTTTAATAAAAGGCAGGCACTGAGATGTTTTGTTTTGTTTGTTTAATTTTTAAATCCTCTTAGATTTATTTTTCCTTTTGATGAAACACATGCTCTAGTAACTCTAGTAACTGGTCCTTTAAATGATTTAGAGATGTCAAAAAATTTTTGCAGGCAGAAAGTGAAGACAGAACTAGTAACTGACTTAGCAGAGAAGAGAAAGCTACAAATAACAACTGCCAACCAATACGACTTCCTTAGCTCTGCTCTCTGGGAAGATTTTCCTTGTTCAATGTTCTTAAAGGTCACTTCTGAGAAAGGCACTGGGGAGAATTCCTCTTAATATTAGCAGCCCTTTCTATTGCTAGTGATTTGAATTCTCTGGACAGAGGCTAAAAAACCAGGCCTTTGGTTTTCAGGGTTTATTAACTCCAAATGGCAGTCCTATAGGCAGGTATCCAATGCCAATGGGCATATGGTACTATCTATGGACCTTGAATCTCCATGACAGCCTTGAAACTTTGTCTTACAGCAGTAGGCTTTAATATTCTGCCATTGCCCTAACCCTCAGCTCTTCTGATTCCATCCTGATTTCTAAATCAATACATCTGAAATGGTGAATTAAAAACAATATTTCCTTTCCCAAGGTGCATCCCAATATTCTTGCATACATTTTTTATATTTACACACTTGTAAATGCATCCACTGAAAATATATTAGTATTACATGTATATACTAGTAACACTTCCAAACATCAAGGCAAGGGGAATGTCCTGAAGCTATAGAAAGCTTATGTGTAAACGAAAAAGAATCACATTCCTACTACTATTCTCAATAGTAATACATGTTCAAGATGATAGTAGAGCAATATCTCCCAAGTGGCAAAGAAAAACACATATTGTATCAGATATCAATTGCCACAAATATATTGCATATATATTTCCCAGATGGAAAGTGCTGACCTACTTAAGAACTACTATTGGTTCCTTCCTCTTCCACTCCACTGAAGTCAGCTAACACCATCTTGTGCCTTCCAATACTAATACTTTTACTACTTATACACCTAATACTAACCAATATCTAATTTAATCTCTAATATTTAACTAGCATGCAATCTAATACTAACATAATACTAATACTAAACAAATACCTCTAATACTATACTCTTAACTTTAATATATCTAATACTAATTCTAATATTCCCATCTAATACTTTTTTACCTAGTACACAGAAGCCATTCATCCATGGGGTGCCAGGGACTCTTTCATCAGATTGCTTCCATGCAAAATTTCTAAATCCCTGAATCCTCAAGAAGATACATCATATAAATGATGGATTTAAAACAACCAGAGTACAGTTCAAAAAAAGTTTTCTTTCCTAGTGGAGATTGTCATTCTCATAAGTGGACTAAAAACTGAAAGTAACACTGCCACCTACAAACCCTAGCTTCAGTAACTGGAAATAAACCAAAATTGAGTAACTTTCTTTCAGAATAAACTTGCATTGCTAAAAGCCAAAGGGTAGAGAATTGTTTGTATTAGAAGTAAAGAATCCTTTTGTAGCAGAGGCTTTATATAAGGACGTGTGTATATTATTTATGTGTGTATATATTTACATGCGTATCACTGGAAGAAATTCTTGCACATTGTTAGGTGATATTTGTTTTTCGGTTTAAAGCATCTATTCTCTTCAAAAAGGTCCTCGGGATGCTACAATTCATACAGGCATATGGCATGTTTATTGAACTACACACTATTTTTCAGAGGTCTGAAGTTCAGAGGTCTCAGAGTCTCAAGAATATTGGTCTGTTTGGACAGATATCCTCCAAACAAACAATTTTTGAAAGGTTTAACTGAAAACATGACTTTAGTAAAAAATATGTTTTAATAAATTGTGTTGAATTGAAAGGATTTTGTGTGTGTGAATATCTACTTCCAAAAATATACAATATTAATAATGATATGTGTGTCTTATGAAGCTAAAAATTATATGAATTAAGTGTTTTAGAACTAATAATTATTCTTTCTAGCTTAGTCATAAGCTTAAAGAGAAGAGAACTCTGGACTTATAAGAAAAATGGCTAAGGAAGTACTAAAAGCTTGACTGCTCCACAGCCTAAAGATTAAAAATAAAGGTGGTAATTGAAAATCACACCTTATACCAAAAGCTACATTCTAGAAGAATGGAAATCAAAGTAGCCACTCTCCCCATTTGTTTGGAAAGTAAAAATAAAAATAATACATATATATGCATTTTATTTTTCTCAAAATTATTTTTCTATCTTGGGAGCTTTTGAATTAAATCTGTTTTAAATTTCAAAACATAATAAAAACATGTAGTATAATGAAACTGGGAAATATAATGGTTTTATTTTTTAAGTTGTTCTCTTATGGGTTTTTTTTGTTTGGTTTTGGTGGGAAGGGGTCTTTGAAATGGTTTTGCAGCCATTCGTGGATACCTCTGTGGAGCCATCAAGGATTTTGTCTTTCTTTTGGAAGGCTTATCTTCCCCTAGATACCATAATTCTACTTAGCCAGAATGGAATTTTCCAGATTTTATTTTAGATATTTTATAACATTATGTTCCAGGAACCATTGAGAAGAAATATAGCACTATCTTTTGATTTTACTATTAGTGGCATATTAGATATTGAAAACTGTGATGATTCAAGCATTATAGTGAACAGGTTCAGAATGCCCAGAGCCACAGATGCACAGTAACAATCTGCCTTCACTGTGAGAGAATGGAGTGTGGGTTTTCTAGAGGGTTCACACCAGCCTTTCAACTTCAGAAAAATTATTCTCTGTTGAGGATCCATGACTGGAAAGAAAACTCACAGTCCTGTCATTTCCAGTAATTGTTTGCCTTTCACCCTATGTATATCAAGACCTGTACTGAAAACTCAAGGGTTATGATAAAATACAAGTCATCACATACTTATAGAAGCATGTTTACTGACATGAAAAGATGTATGAAATATATTGTAGGCTGAAATTACAAAATAGAATTCACAGTATAATCCTATTTTTTAATAAGTATACAGAAGTCAAAATGTCTGAAAATGTATGAGTATGTATAAAATGCTTGTTACCCAACTCCAGTTTTTAAAAGTTATATGACCTTGAGGCAGTCACTTGACAACTGTACTTGGAAAATGCTTTTTCTTGAAATACAAAGGGTAAAGTCATAAAAGACTATTCAAATAGAACCAATTTGAATAGGAAGCATGTTGTAACCTTCTATTTCCCTTTTGGTGACTAGTACACATCTAAGTGTTAGGAGAGGTTCAATAAATGTTGTATCACATTTAATTTAATTGAATGGATGCCATTTGTGCAGACCAACTTATATTAAATAAGATAGCACAGCCAATTATCTTATTTGTGACTATGACACAACGCCTAACACATAGAAAGTGGTCAGTAAACCTGAGTTATGATTATCATCATCATTATTACTCTTACAATTATACAATCCATAAAAATTTGTGAGGCTAAAGTCACTACAATATTTCCAAGTCAGCTTGGAAATGACACCAGAAGCAAGATATCTTCAACTAATTCTTAAAATGAGAGAGCTTAATTAAAACCTAGCAGCCTGCACATCTGAAAAGGAGAAAAAAATTAAAACTGTCCCATTATCTAATGTCATTCTTCCTGAATCCAAGACTTAAATTAAATGCCTGGAAGCCAAAATATTTTAATATTTAAGTCACAAATCAGCAAAAGTAACAAATTACCATAACCGGAAATAATTCTTGTGTAAACAGCCATAACTGCTATATCAACAGGGCTGCCTTTCTCACAGGGGAACTTGTTAACAATGAACAGCTCCCCAAGTGAGCTTTGGAATGATGTGCTTCTAAGGCACAGAAGACAAGAACAATCTGCAAATTAGATTCAGTAGGTTGGCTTTGTTTCCTGTATTTGGACTCTGCTTACATTCTTCCCTGTTGATCAGTTTCTAAAAAAAAAAGAAAAAGAAAGTATGTTGGATAAATCCTGACAGCTCAGGTTTGCTTGAGAGACAAAGTAAAATATGCATAGAGTTCAATAACTCCACTGAGGTTTCAGGAATATTTATCTGATAGAACAACATAAAAAGTTAAATCTAATCTACAGGCAGAAAGAGATAAAGGCACACACCCAATGTTCCACCCAAATAATTGTTATTGTCTGTTACAAAAAGTCTCCTTACTCCATTGCTGTTCTTGGGCACTAATACCACTACAAGCGGAGTCACTTTGTTATTTCCAGGAAGAATCAACTCATTCTTTTGTGACACTTAATTCCATACCAGAACTTATCTAGAAATTCTACAAAGAAATAACAGCTTTGCAGGATGGAAGAGTATTTGAAAACTCAAACCACTGTAGCCTTCACCTCCTTTACAGGCTCTTATAATAGAGAAATCAGAAGCTTTATTGTAAATCTCTTTAAAGTTTTATGAATACTGTATCTGCTCTAATGAACAAAAAGGAGTTATTCTAATTCCACCAAAAATGTCACTATGAGAGGAAGAAATAACAAAGAAGACAGATGAATGCATTTTTCCTGAGAGCAGCAAAGAATAAATTAAACAATAATGATAACAATGATAAAATATCTATCGAATAACTACCATATACATGATATTGTGCTCACTTATTTTAATCCCCACCAAAGTCCTATACTATAAACATTATTTGTCCCCATTTTTCTAAAGGAAATGTCAAACTCATATATGTTAACTTTTAATTAGGGTAATACTGTCCGCCTGATAAACCCCAAAATCTCTGTAGCTTAACAATGAAAGTTTATTTCTATTTGACATCACAGGCCAATGCAGGCATATCGGTTGAACAATCTTCCACGTGGTCTCGCAGGGGTTTGAGCTCTTTCCATCTTGTAGCAGGAAGTTGAATTGACTGGATTTGCTCATTTAAAGTACGAGTCTGTATGCATTGTAAAGTATAGATTGAAGACACTTCCCAGTAGCTGCACAGAGATCACTTAGAAGGCTATTGTAGCTGATCATATAAAAGATAATGGTAGCTTGGACCAGTGGGGGTGATGAGAAAAAATGGAGAGGAAAAAGGATTTGAGAAAAATTTATAAATAGAATATACAAGTCTTTGTGACCAGTTAGATATGGGATTTTCTCTAGAGAATGAAAGAGATTTGCAAATACTTTCTTAATAAGCCCAATATTATAAAGTAGCTTCACTCAGACAACTTCCTGAGGTATCATTTACATAAAGCAGAAATAATATATGCCGTTTTAGAATCAGAACCTATCATGATTTTTAAAAATTATAAACAAAGATATTAAAATAACTCTATTTGTTGCAAGTTCCTCTCTTCCTTAACATTTCTTATAAATATCAGGATATGTTCCTCTTCTCTTAGTCTCCCTCCTCTTTTTTCGCAAGATTCTTATTTTTTATTTAATGTAGGAAGTTCACGTGAGATCTAAACACATTTACTGAGTCTACTTGAGAATAGAAACATTTTTGGGTTGTCTGCCTTCCCCATACAAAACCCCTAGCTTGGCTCACCAAAATTTGTGCCCCCAGGGCATTCAGCTCCTGGCTGAGGCTCGCCACGTCTTGTTACCAAACCCAAGTCCATCTGCCTACCCCAAACAAAAACAAACAACCCAAAAGTCAAGTGTTGTGAAAACAAGTCAGTTTTTTATTTACCCAGTGACCTGAGGAGGAATGTGAGGCTAACCCACCTCTCTGGTAAATCTGCAGGAGAGTGGCCAGACTAAAGCCATCTCCAAGACTCAGATTTACTGAGGGGTTTTTCGAGAGGAGGTTGAGGGAAGGGAAGGTGGGAAGGGAAAAGCAGGGACGGGGATGTGTAAGGAGCCAGGTGCAAATTGTCACCAAGCCTCCAGCTGGCTTCTGTTCTCGTCCTCGAGGCTAACTTAGGGTCCTGCAGGACTTTGTCATGCTTCAGTGCAGAGCATGGCTTTATTGATGTCTTCCTTGATCTCTCAGGGTCTGGATAGTACATGTCTCAGGGCGTGTTTCCAACTCCAGGCTGACTGGAAAACAACTTTATGTTTATGTAAATTACGTCATCTTGTCCTGTGACCAAGTATATTAGTCTGTTTTGTGTCTCTATGACAGAATACCTGAGACTGGGTCATTTATAAGGAAAAGAGGTTTATTTGGCTTACGATTCTGGGACAGCTGCATCTGGCATGGACCTCAGGCTGCTTCTACTCATGGCAGAAAGTGGCAGGCAGCCAGCGGGTACAAGCAGATCACATGGTGAGAGGGAGGGAGAAAAAAAAGAGAGAGCTCGCAGGAACTGGGGGACAACACATCTGAACTCTTATCATCAAGGATCAAAATATCACATAACCATGGGAAGAGAGGGAACTCAGAGAAATGCATGCTAAGGAAAAAAACTGTCTTTTTTTTTCTAAAGCACATACAGTGTTCGGTCCCAACCTGGCTTCAGTCCTACTCATCCCCACAGTTGCATCTGACTGTTCCAGCCAGTTAAAATGGGATTATTGTGTAAATGGAAAATTGGATGGGTAGAAAATTTCTCTAATTTTGTTCTGATTACCGAATTTAAATTTATCATCTGACATGTTCTTCTCAATAAACACTGCAAAGGTCTTAAAGAACAGTGTTTTTGTCTTGTCTTGGCGGTGGACATACATTAGTCATTTAGGTCATGGCCATGTGACTCAGAAGTGATCCAAATTCGATTGCACTTTTATATTAACACCTGAACTGCCTAATAATCTTTTTTATTATTTTTTCTCCATAAAAGTCATGCGTGTTTATTGAGGAAAATGCAGAAACTATGAGAAGAATGTAAAGAAGAAATATCATATCACTATGGTCCACCTAGGGGTTTCCAATTTTTACTCTAATAAATAATATTGCAATGAATAGCTGGGGAGATAAATCTTTGTGTTATTTCATTGATTAATTTCTTAGATTCCAAGTAATAGAATTATTGCATGAGAATCCTATATGTTCTCAAATTGTCACCCAGAAGAGTTGGGCCGATGTATAGACCCAGGAGTAGCATGTAAGAATGGCCCACCCTTGGAAGCTTTGGATATGATCTTTACTCAGTGTCTGTCAACTTGAAACACAAAGAGATGTATATTTCATTGTTGTTTGCATTTTAATTTCTTGGCATACTAGTGAAGTTCAATAATTTTCTCTCTCTTTTTTCTTTCCTCATTCCCCATGCCAGACTAGTCTGGAGATTTTGAATAAGAGTCATACTACAAGTTCACATCTCTGTTTGCTATTGTAGGACCATGGTCCTTTGAATTAATCCCAGAAATGTCTCACATGGGGAGGGGCACAAGCCCTACTCACTCCATTTGGCATCTGCCATTTTTTTCTTTTTTCTGACCTGACTTTCTTCACAGATATCCGCAGTTTCTACCACCTGAGAAAGTGCATACAGGGCCTATGCCGTTAACTGAGATATTCACAAAACAGCTTCTTCCCACTAAGCAATAGCACTGTTGTCAGACTCCACTCACCATCCAGGGAAGCTTCCTCCTCCCCAAGTTACTGCTCCCACTTCCACTGGGTACCACTCCATCTATTTATGTGAGAGGTGAGGAGCTTTGCTATCGCTGCCACTTGTGCACGGTACCACCACCTCTGCTGTCCTGCTAATAGTGATGCACCAAGGACAGAGATGCCAAACTTCAAGATGTTCCACAGTAAAGGGGCAGAATCCTCTGTCCTTTTATATTGAACCATATAGGTGAGTAATGGTGCTGAGCCACTTTTAGCAAAACAGCCCTTTCAGTCATTACCTACAGTGTTCAGCCCTCCCAGGTGCATACATTATATTAGCAGTCAGCCAGGAAGCCCTGGGAAGATAAACAGAGGCCTGATAATCATTTAAGCAGCAGTCTCGGGGCTCAGAATGCCCTCACCTCTCTGATGACTAGGCTTTTGTTTTGTAGTCAAGTGTGCCTATTCTGCTCCCTCCGGATGAGTTCTTCTCCATTCTTCCTTTCCCAGGGCTCATCACCTGAGTAGATAATGGTTGATTTACCTCATCAACCCACTGGGTATTTCTTAATCCCAAGGGAAACAATTAAGTGTACGCCCGACGCTCCTTGCCACCATTATTTATGTAGTTATTTTTGCTTTTATTTTATTTTATTTTATTTTTAAGATGACAGGTAAGGGGATCTTAACCCTTGACCTGGTGTTGTCAGCACCACACTCTCCCAAGTGAGCGAACCGGCCATCACTATATAGGGATCCGAACCCGTGGCCTTGGTGTTATCAGCACCACCCTCTCCGGAGTGAGCCACAAGCCGGCCCTTATTTTTGCTTTTATTTTTCAAGGGGAAGAGGAATAAACCATAATATTGCTGTGCAGAAAAATCCCAAACCTCAGTTCAGCCCCTGTGTAAATTCGCCTTTTTCATTGAAACCTCCAAGGTTATATAAAAGTTAAGTTCTACATAGAATCTCAGAAATTACATTAAATTTTATAAATTAATTTGGGAAAAATTGATAGCATTACTATATTCGTTCTCACCATCCAAAAAAAGTAACAGATTTTTACTTTTTGAAGTCCTTATGCTTATTTCTCAGTTAGGTTTTTGAATTGTCTTTACCTGGGTTTCACACATTTCTAATTAAAGATCTTTATGAGTACAGTATATAAACTGTTTGTTGCTGCTATACAGGAAAACATATTGATTTTTATATATTTATATCTTCTCTGATCACGTCTCTAAACTTTATACTAATGCTAAGAGTTAATCTGAGGGATATATTAGTGTGCAAGGAATTTATTTGAGAATGTTTTCCGCAATGGAAGGAAGCTGATTGTGCAGAAGGAAGAGTTGAGCTGTGATGCTGTCACAGCCAGGGCCAGCTCTGAAGCTGGGAGGGCCTTTCAGAGTTTTCCTGATTGAGAGGATGCAGGGTCTTTATATGCCTCTGGAAGCTTGTCATTGGATCCAGCAGTGCAGCTCTTTTCTCAATCTCAGCTGACAGCAACTGGGAGCATTAATTCCTCAGTCTTGAAGGGCCAGGGGTCTGGGTGGCATAGCTAGACCTGTGAGAAGTCCAAGTGTTGGATAAAGAGTGGGCACTTGAAAAATAATCTAACCACTCATGCCATTTCTATATTTACATTTCTAGTGTCCAAGGCCTAGATAAATATGCCTCCTCCTGCCTCCCCATCTTTAGAATGCAGTTAGTCTGGGGAGATTTGAAATAGAATGTCTTTAAACCACTCAGGCAAGCTAAGAAGGCATCTGCAGTGCATCTTTCAGGATGCAGATGATACTACAGATTCTCATGATACTACAGAGTCAGCCCCTAGTGAAGGGTTGGCATCTTCCACCAGGAACGTATGGAGAATTGAGGCTACCAGAGGTGGGAAAAGGGGAGATGTAGGGGGGTTTAGAGAGAAATTGGTAAAGGGCTACAAAAAATTATTACATTGTGTAATGTTGAATGTACTAATTTTCCTGATGTGAGCATCACATATTGCACACAGGTACTAATATTCAATGCTATACCCCACAGATATGTATATTTATGTTTCAATAAATAAAAAAATTTTTAAGGAATATGCTGAGAAGTATACAGTCCTCTCTGAAGCTCAGCTGGTACCCACTGTGATTCTGCACACCCCTTGACCCTTAGACATCCCAGTTGTACCCACCCATGCCTTGACAGCACAGGCTGCTATCTCCCAGCGTTTCCAGCTGGAAGCAAAACCCAAGTTCTCTCTGTGCTCAGATCCCCAAACATGTCTGAAGGCTCTGTCACTTCACAAAGTGTTTTTGACCTAAAGGTAGGAGCTAGAATTCAAGGCCAACTTCTCAGAGACCCACAGCCAAGCCTAACTCTCTCACTTTCTCTCTGATTCTTTCTGTTTAAATCTCAGGCCAGGAGAAGTAATTATTTCTCCTTCTACGTCAAGGGAAAAAAATAATAAGTGGACAAGTATTTTTCATATTCATTATTCCTAGGAACTTGATTGTCTTTAGCAGGAGTGAGAGAATAATTGGATAAGTTGAGGAATTAAATGGGCGAAAAAAACCATGTCAATACTTTGTAATACCACCTCTTCACGGTAAAGACATAAAACTTAGATGTATTTCTATATGCATGGATTAAAAACTGGAAAGCTACACACCAAAATATTGATTGTGGTTATTTCTGGAGCATGGGATTGGGAGGTCAAAGGGAGACTCTCATTATTTACAGTATACTTTTCAGAAAAAAAGACCTTCAAAAAAAGTTGATATTGTAAATATTTTTTTACTGTCATTTGTCATTTTGTGTATTTACCACATTTGACTGCATTAAAAAATGTAGAAAAATATAATAACCAAAATCAAAGAACAAAGTAAAAATCAGTAAAACACAAGGCAA